>NW_010324708.1:27362-55218 GCF_000700745.2 Antrostomus carolinensis | reverse complement strand
GAAACCAAGGCCCCTGCCTGCCGGAGCGCCAGGGCCCTTCTGCCAGGATTAAGCCCGGGACAGCCTCATTATGGCAGGCGGAGCTGCTGGTCCCATGTTGGGCTCTTTGTCTTCACAACCCATTACTTGCACTGCTGCTTTTTCCTCGCTAACATTGTTCTTATAGCTTCAGAATATGGCTTAAACGTTATGCTGTACTCTGCTTTCAGACACTCGGAGTGGTATAAAAGGGAGTAGGGATTTTAAACATCGTTGGGGGAGCAATATGTGCGACTGGGGTCACACACAGCCAGCCACTCTCGCAGGGCTCAGCTTTGTGCTCGGATGTGCTGGCTGGCGAGCTGCAGACATTCCAGATACTTGTGTTCGTTTTGGCTGTATCCAGGCACGCACTCACAAAGAGCAAGATGCGTGCAGTGAAGTATAAATCCCATCCTCTAATGACTCAAAGCACTGTTGTGTGCGCATACAAGCTTAACAGATTGTATAATTAGCCAGCTTTGTAAGCAAGCAGCATGTTTGATTCTTCAGTAGTTATCTAGAAATCTTATGTGGTATGAGGAGTGTCTGCAGGTCCTTAAGCTGCTCGTATCCATGCACCAGCAACTGGGCAGAGGAGAGGGGGCTGCATCCCCTGCGCCCGGTGGAGAGAGGCTTCCCAGGCCAACCCCATCGCCTCTGCCTTCCCTCCAAGCCCTGGGCTTCCGGCAGCTCTCCCCCTTGGCTGTTGATCCTGGGCTGGTGTGGCTGGCTGCTCTGTGGGTGTGGGGACAGGGTGACAGGGGCTGTCCCCAAAGGCATCCTCCACACAGCGCCCCTGAAGACGGGCTCACCAGGCCGTGTAGCCGTGTGCTCAGCGTGTGCAATGCGACTTATGACCAGAGCCCTTCTCTCGGCCCATGAGTTTGATAGGCTTTGGCCCAGGCTGCAGCCTGGTTTTCTATGAAATGTTTAATTCAGAAATGTTAATCCTGGACGTCACAAGCTTCATTGCCGAGTTTATCGTGACCCTGCAGCACAGGAACTGCTGGGCCTGCTGGCAAAGCAGCTGCTGCAGCGGTGCTGTGCCTGCTAGCAGGCGAGAGGTGCTGCTGACCCCGGGGAGCTGGCTGCCAGTGAGCGGCGAGACCGGGGATTACTGCTGCGGAGGAATGTGACAGGTTGTGCTGGTGTCCGGGAGACGCGGAGGGTGGGAACGCGCACCAGGGCCCAGGACTGCATGCTTGGGATTTCACTGGAGCCAGAGAGGAACCGGCAGGGAAGCGAACATGACCTTGAAAATCCTTATCGAGATGAAAAGGTGCAGTCAGCGAGCACATTCCTCCGCCAGCTCCGCTGCGCGCAGTGTGGTGCCCGGCTGGGCTGACAGCAAATGCTGCGGCTGCATGGAGCTCCAACAAACAGCTCCTTGTCATGTCTTCAGGAAATCGCTTCCCGTCGGTGGCAGGGTGTCCGTTGGTCCTGTGGCAGGGCTGGCCTGATCTAAGGGTGCGTGTAAACCTAAGGGACCAGTTTCTAAAGTTGACCATTTATGTGCGCTTCATTTATAAGTAATAATGAGTCTGAAGGCAGTAGCAAGGCAAAGTCGGACAGCTGGAGAAGCTGGGCCAATGGAGGGGACCAGTTTTAATTATGATTCCATGGCAGATAAAGCTCATCTATGAGTTTTGTGCCCAGAAATCTGGTGAGCAGCCAGACAGCTCATCACAACCAACAAGGGGGGCTGCACTTTTCCCCAGTGTTGCTTCTGTCCCTGACACTCCTCTGTCGCTGGCATGCAGTCGACTGCTGGGTCCTCCTAACCCAGCTGTAAATTTGCTCGGCAGAACAGTCCGGGTGCTCTGGTGGTATGTTACTGAATGGAAGCAGTTTGTGGGAGGACTTAGAGGGTGCGACAGGGGAGGGAGAGCTGCTGGACTGGGAAGAGGAGTGAGGAAGGGGTGTGCAGGGTGGAAGGTGGGAGAGGTGCTTTTTATGGGAGAGTCTGGCTCAGTTGCTGATGTCTTTGTGCTGCGAATCTGACACAGTTCTCCCTCCTCCCCTGTACTAGCACGTGTCCTTGTACAGTCACATGCTGATTCAGGTTAAGAAACTGCATTGCCTAGAAACTGGTCCTTTTTTAAAATGCTTTTTGGGTGCATTTAATCCTGAAGAACGTCCCAGGAAAGGGTCACAGTACAGTTAAAGCAATGCTTGTAGTACAGAAAAAAAAAAAAAAAATCAGTGTACTACTACGACTACAAATATGTGCTGCAAAATGGTAAATGCTGCATTCCTAAAGAAATCTAAGTATCATTAGAGCTTGACTGTAACTGTAGCACTTTTATTGCTGAGACTGTGCTGCAACTTCAGGAGCAGATAATTAAAATTTGTGTTCTTTTTTTTTCTCTTGACAAGGATAGAATAAAACCCTCTCTCTTTCTATATGAACTTACTCTTGTGTGCTGTGTGTCTTTTGTTAGAGGAATTCAGATGTTTGCCAATGTCTTCTAGATAATTCATTTCCAAATGCTTAGCTTAGAGCATTTGGGCAAAAATCTTGTCTCGCTTATCAAATTTAGATCCTTTTCAGTTTTAGAGGATCTAGATGTGTGCTAGGAGTCTGGACGTGTGCTAATGATCTTGGTAAGTCTGTTTTTAGCTGCTGTGGAATGGTACGGCCTCTGCTCAGGGAGATGGAGCTCGGCTCGCTCCTGCTGGCTGGGGCAGTCCATTTGCTCTAGCATGTGAAGACTTGTTTCCCAGTTGAATGAACTGAATTGACTTGCTGAGGAGTGCAGTGAGTAGTCTTGCCATCACCTCTGATGCTCTTGTGGAAGTAGTATTTGGTCCTGTTGAGTGGCGGAGCTGGCGTGTCTAGTTGGATTACAGAGAATATGCTGCATGTTCACATCCTGCTCCTGGGCAAAGCATGGGATGGTGTGAACACATAATTTCTCTCAAAACTGATGGACTTGCTAGCCAGCTTCCTTGTTGGTCCAAGCTTGATGCCATAACCCTAACTTTCATGTGCCATGGTATTAAGATGAATGCAGCATCTTTTTTTCTTTGAAGTAATCCAGATTGTAAAGCCAGGAAGAAATGCAGCCTATTGTGATTCACCTCCTTCACTTCTTAAGGTGGAACAATTAGTATGGTGGTACTGAAGCTGGTGTCTCTGCTGTCATATGAGCCAGGAGCTTGAATGAATGAGGTACAGAACCTGTAGAGATCTGAAGCTAACTTATTTGGCAGGTCATCATTATAAAGCTCGAAACCACGAGTTAGGAAACAGTAACGACCAGGCATTCAGTTACAATGAAAACTGAGGGAAGAGGATTGTTAAATGCTGACCCACCTACATCTTTCCAGTGCAGTTTGTGACCTGGGTTTCCAAGGAGTGAATTACCTTCAGGACTACCGGCTTGCTCTCAGTTTGTCTTAGCAGAGTGCTGGTTGTCTTCTCACAAGGAGCTGTGTCTCAGTCATCTATTGTGATTGTAGGAGGCCTTGGCTATCCTCATTAGCTCTGTGACTTCCAGTGGTGAATGGCCAGTACTGTTGTGATTAAACTTTCCTGTACTTGTAGCACCAATGCCTTTAAGGTTATACTGTCATCACCAAAGCCTGAACTAGTCCTCAGGGGCTACTCTGATTTTATTTTATTTTGGTTTATAAAAACTTGCAGTCTTTTACTCTTCCATGAGAGGGAGTGCTGTAAATCTGGCCTTTTTTAAAATGTGGAAGGAGGTTGCTATTTTTTCCCAAAGTTTGGAGGCATTGCTAGCAGAGTTGCTTCTCTTGAAGCACAAGAGACTTGACTACGGAGAAACATGAATTTGGTAACAGTGAGAAGCTTCAGCACACCAAAGCAAAGATAATGTACTAATACCATTGATTTCTTTTGTCTAGAATATTTCTCTTATGAGAAATATTTCAAAGTATGTTTTACTGCTTCCAAAGGGATTTAGAACAGCTGACTTAGCTTTGTTGTCAGGAGTTGATAATCTTTCAAGGTCCAAATGAGTTTTGCACATCTGTTGTGTGAGGAAGTGGGGTAGCAGAAGTAGGAATACAGCGATATCAAAAAGATACAGTCTAAGGTTTTTAGTCACCTTCACCAGAGTATATTGCAAAGAGGAAGATTGTTCCTTTGGAAGGAGGTTTCTGTGCTCTTTTCTCGTCCACTAAAGTAAAATGATAGCTAAATATTAATAGTAAGACTATGTAAGCTGTGTCTCTGACACATACCCAGACCATGAAGTGTCAGGAGAAGTGATGAAGTGGTACCTATGCTGAGTCTTCACTTAATGGAAAGAAACGCTGTGCGTTTTGAATAACTAAAAAGCTTTTGATACCTCATACCTCTGAAAGGTCTATTGGACACTTCAAAAAAAAAAAAAAATACACTGCATTAGGTAGAAACTTGGTTAGCTGCCTGAGGCTGGAACATATAGCAGTCTAGTCTCCACAAGGCCTTTATGGCAAAATTAAGCTGAAAGAGGGTAGGTTTAGATTAGATATTAGGAAGAAGTTCTTCACTGTGAGGGTGGTCAGACACTGGAACAGGTTGCCCAAGGAAGTTGTGGCTGCCCCCTCCCTGGAGGTGTTCAAGGCCAGGCTGGATGAGGCTTTGAGCAACCTGATCTAGTGGAAGGTGTCCCTGCTGATGGCAGGGGGATTGGAACTAGATGATCTTTAAGGTCCCTTCCAAACCATTCTATGATTCTATGATAAAATAACTGTCAGTTACCCTATGATAAAAGATGACACCTTCACACACATGCTTGCACATGTTTAAAGATGCCACCTTGCTTTTTTGGCAACCAGTTACAATTTGTGATCGGGACATCATTTATTGCTCATAGTTAACTGCTGAGCCCTTCTACGTACATCCTCTTTGAACAATTGATACTGATTGCACCCATGAGCTTGTGTTCATAGAGATTCTCAGATAATACTCCCTGCAATAATATTTGGATTGTAAACAGTCTTGGGAAATGAATTTTTCGTAAGGAGTTTTCTCTTGAATTCTGAAAAATGGCATGTTGCTCCTGGGATTTGTTTCAAATTTTTTAAGTTTTGGGTAAGGCTAAAATGCTCCTTGTGGTCCGAAGACAAGAGACAACTCAGGATAATGAAACTTGTTCTGAATTCAAGAGTTACTGTCCACTTTATCTCATACACCAATCTAGAGCACTGTAGGAAAACTCATTTATTTTTCCTGTGGCTGTGTAAGTTCTGTGCTAAGAAAAGGGAAAGGGTGGCCCATGAGCACAGTGTCCCTGGAGGAGACAGCTGGCTGTGGGCTGGTGTTTTGGGAGGGAAGGAGCAGCTGTCCCAGTGTCACACATGCTCCAGCTGTGGAGACTCCCTGTGCATGCAGGACGAGGGCTGCTATGAGCGGTATCCCAGTTTCAAGATCCCATGGTGCTGATCGGTTTGGCTTTGCCTGTGATAAAATGTATGTTTGTCCTGAACCCAAAGGTGGCTTTCACCTTAGTGGTACTTGTTCCACAGTCTTGAAAGTAGACAGCACCAAAGCCATAGTCCTTCTCCCAGTTTGATTCGACCTGTGGTCCCTGAGTCTCTGGCCTGTGCCTCTCTGCAGATGACTGTTTTCTTTCTAAGCTGAGTGCTGGGTATGAAAATCTTCAGCAGGCTGCTTGTGGCACTTAGGAGCTGGCAGAAGGACAGCAAGTGGGATTAAAGCTATGTGAGATAGGTGGGGAAGGGGAATGCAAAGAGCAAGTGATGTTATAACTTCCATATTAACACAAATTTAGTCTGTTGGCAAAATATATTGATAGTGGATCATTCAAAATAAATTATATTTGTAAGAGCAAATTAATTAAACTCACTTGTTAATGCAGATCTCATTTTTGCTGTCCTCAAATGAGCGAGCAGACTTCGATAGTTGTTGATTTTTATTGACTCCCTTGCAATGTATGAAGTACTAAGCTATGTTTTGTGCTGTGTACAGTTCTGTCTATATACACAGTTTGGAATATTTTCTTGTGGCTTCACTGCATAGGAAATCAAGGCCTTGTTACTTTGGGTGGGAAAGGTACTAAATCTGTTAGCTTTATACTCATCTTACGCTTCTACATCTTGACATATAAAGCTTTACTATTATGAGGTTGTTCTAGACATCTGTTCTTGTTTTGACATCTCTGCTTATTTTTATACAGTATGACTTTTCAAGAGCTGAGAAGGCATTGCATAAACACCTAATAGCAACAGTAGTAGATAGCAAAGCTAATATTGTGAATTCCAGCTGCTTATGTGCTTCAGCAGTTGCTGCTTCCATGAGCTGAGTGATGTGTAACCTTGGCCTTCTCCTCTTTGGAGCAGAAGTGAGGTGCCATGCCTTTATTTCCAAAGGCTGTCTTCAGTGATAACCCACAAGGCTGAGCCTGTTGAAATAGTTTGGTTTGCCCCTCTTGAAGGATGTGGCATGGATTACAGTTTGCAGGGCATTGCTTATGCTTAAATATGTGTTCTGTGTCTCAAATTCACAATTGCTTTGTAACTAGAATGATTTTTATTCTTCTGTATTCTCTACTGCTCCAATATCATCTTGACCAGGCATCTCCTCTGATTCTTACGGGCAGCCAGAAATATTCCTGTTCGTACCTGGTACTGCTGAGTTTATAACAGCATTGCAGGTGTCCATGTCCTCCTATGACTGCACTTAGGTCTTTGGGGTTCACTTGAGTTGGTAGCTTCCTATGGGTAGCTGGATTCAGCTCCATCTGGACAAGAGTTCTGAGTTGACAGGCTGCTGTCAGGTCAGAGAGCAGTGAAGTGTTGTTTCCAGAACTGATCTAGGCATTGCATAAAAGCTAAGTGGCTGCAGATGATCTGTCTTGGGGCAAAGAGCAGAACAGACTGTGGTGATGCCCGGCTGCTTGCCTAGACTATGTTCCGCAAGTGTTGCGGAACAAAGAGCCTGCTAATGTTGCTGTTTGGGATCGGGAGTATCAAATAGCTGTATAACTCAATAAGAACATTTATAGTGCAGAAAGAGCAAGCAGGCAGGAGTTAGCAATTAGCCCAGTGCTAGTAGGAGGTGAACCAGGGAGCAGCATACAAACTATGCGCACATAAAACCAGCCTCCTGCACTTCCCTTTCCCCTTTCTAAATATGCTTCCATGCTAGCAGTGCTTGGTTTCTACACTGGGTGCACTAGGGAGCCGAGGTGAGTCCAGTGATGCTGCCCTGGAGTTGCCTATTTTCCCACTTCAAATGCCACATGAATAAAGGGCACAGGAGCTGGTAGTGTTCCAGGAGGTATTTGCTGTCATACTGGTCTTTTTCATAGTGGAGATAGAACATGCTGGTAAGAAGTATAGCAACATGCATTGCTTCTCAAAGACTTAAGGTTTTAATCACCATACATGAAGTGAAAATTCAGAGCCCGATGAAGCCAGATTGTGAGGTGAACCACAGATCCATTCTGAATGGTCGGCCAGTGCTCACTCTGCTGCCACTGCCTGTCTCTGCATGCTGCCGTCCATGGGATAACGTGTTCCTGAATGCTGAGCTACAGCAGTTGTTCAATACTTACCAGAACTTACTTGCCAAAATCTCAAATATTTATCTTTTTCTGCCAGTAGCTATTGGCTCCCTGCTACAGGAGCTGTATGGTGGGGGGCAATCTGTCCTATACACCTCTTTATCTTGAGGCATCTTGCCAGTGTAAACTGCTGCCACCCACACTATAGGCAGCATTTCAGAGAAGTAGGAGTGCAGGCTGTAAGAACAGAGGCAAGCCTTCCAGTTCATAATCTCCCAAATATGTCAAGAAACTAGTCTAACTACTCTGTCTGGATGTTTGCTAGGCAATTTTCCCCTTACTGTGAAGTGACCAGTCCCCTTCTTTGAGAACAGTCAAACCTCTGAGTGAGGAGAGAGCTGACTTGGTTTCAGTTAATCTATTTGGGCTTTGCAGGTGACAAGGCTGCTTCTCATCCTAGAAGAAGCAAAGGCAATTATTTAAAAAAATAACTTAAACTATTTAAAGACATTTAAACTGCTTGCACAGTTAAATTCCAACTCTTGCATGCTTTTAGTTTAGTAGTGTTGCACTGTTCTCATCAAGTTGTACCTTACTCTCTCATACCTTTTCTGCTTAATCGGTTCAGGAAAGCGTACAGGATATACAGGCTGGCAGGCAAGTTAATGTTGTGCGAAGCCTCAGCTCCAATTTCCTGACTTTTTAACCTTGAACTATCCCAGGAATTTTGTATTTGAGTGATTAAGAAAGTATGATTGACCTCCTGCCTCTCCTGCTAGCAGAACTGGTTTGTTAATCTCTGGGAATGATCTAAAATCTGTAAGTAGTTTTTGATAGTCTTCTCCTTGCAAATAACCTAGTAGTTCTTTGCTTCCACAGGTAAATGATCTGTACTGAAAAGAAACGCATGGGCAAACAGACTGTCACTGTGTGCAAAGCAGAGCTTGTAAACATGCGAGCCTTTTCAAAAGTGGCTAGAACAAGCAAGCAGCTGTTTGATATGCACTAGGCATGCTCCTTGTGGCAGGTGGGGTGGTAAATTGTGTATTATATAGCTCAATGCTTCCATGAATCTGTTTGAGTAATAGAAATGTATTACTATTAAAGGTACAAATGTTTGGAATGCTTGAAATACTTGAAACCAGGCAACAGCCTATGTCTTTGGTGTCTCCTGATCTGCTTTGTGTAGAATCTACTTGGGCAGCATGTGACAATTTCTGTAGAAAAAGAATTTGGGTGTTACCTGCTCATGTGAAAAAAGTAGAGGGTCTAAACTGGCAAATTACATACAACTCAAGATCACCTTAATGAGGTGCTTATTCTCATGTCCTGGCCAAAGAGCAGTAGGGGACTTCCCTGAGTTCTTGAGTGTCAGTAAAACTGTTTAAAATTATGATAGCTTGGAAAACAAGCTCTGAGGATAGACGTTGGGCTTGCTGATACCAGAGGTGGTCCAATGCATGGGGCATCAGGGGCCAGGAGGAAATGTGAGATGAAGGAGATCTTTGGGAGGCTGAAAAGATGCTCAATAACCATGGCAATGAAGGAAACCACTTCTGAAAAGAAGAGCTTTGCAGCTTGAGTTGCTTCAGATTTTGTGGGGGTTTTTTTTAGGGCATTGCTATTGGTGATGTTTAAGTTGTAGTTTAAGCAGATTTGTTTGGTTTACAGTAACGACTTCAAATAAGCTGTTTTTCTCAGATTTGATCCTATTTTTACTCTAAGGGGTGTAATACTATTCCTAGTTATCCTTTATCACAGCAAGACCAGGACCAGGCTGCAATGCTGCACACACAGTCATTGAAATGACATCTGTTTGGGTTACTAGAAGTTTAGGGTGACTGTGCCTTTGTGCGAGTCTTGGAATAATATCTGGCTTCCAAAACTTTGAAATTTCATATTTGATTTCTTAATCAAATTCAGAAGACTCCTTGGAGCATAGTTAAGAAGCTTCTCAAATTTGTGATCTCTTCTTAAAGGCTTCTCCTTGATCTGGGAAGCACTTTCCCATTGATAGTTCTTATCTACTTATGGTGGTCCTGAATGACTCCTTTCTGCTTCCCTTGGTGTGGAGGTCTCCCCTTCTAAACCCACTGGAGTTGTTGAGGTTTTGGTGCCATCGAGGATGCCATTTGGCCCAGAGCTGCCTGTTGTGTCACTGGCTGTTAGGGATGAGATGTTCTCATCACCTTTTCCCTAAATTGCAGTTGGAGTGGAAATGGAAGAGAGTGTTTCACTGTGCCCAGGTGTGTGGTGGTGGGGTGAGGAAAGCTTTTCCAGCAAGATCGTTAAACTCTTGCCTCTTTGCTGCCACACCTCCAGCCTCCGAAGGCAATTCTCCCTGCGGTGAGAGAAGATGCTCCTAGGGAAAATAGTTACTATAGCGACGAATAGCCCTGGTGAGTTTGAGGGCTAGATCACCAAGCTGAGTAATAAATGTGTAGGAGTCTATTTTTAAAAGCTTTTGTGAGGAGGAGATTGCTGTAGTCCTAGAAAATTTGTCTGCAAAGCGATAGGTTTTTCTGTGCTGAAGTTTAAAAATAATCTTTGTCTGTCTTGAGAATGGGATGACCTCATTAAAAACAAAGAAGCTTGTATGTCATTGTGTCGAGCCTCCTGGCAGTGATTCCTGCAGCAGCCTTCTGAATTATAGTAGGAACCCTACCCATTAGCAGGTTCCTCAAAACTCAGACCCATGGGTCTTGTGTACAGCTACTCCAGTGTCGCAGCTGGGATCGAGGTGCTTTTAGCCCATCGTCTTTCGTGGTTTGTGTAGCACATCCTGGCACATAGCAAGCAGTGAGTTTTATTCAAATGGAAGTGAAGAAATGCTGTGTAGAAAAAAGTAATTTAAGTAGAAGCCATTGACAGTAAAACCTTACTCCAAGCTTCTCCCGCAAAATGCTAAGTTTAAAAACTATTTAATTTGTAAGAGAAATGCTATGAGTGGGAATATCTGCCAGAACTCATAATTTTATTGTCTTGCTTGATTCTTGCCCATGAAACCTGTACGCCTTATACACTCGTTGTGTACCTGTGAGTGCAGGAGGGAAGTGGAGAAATGAACGGAGCTGTTAAGCTGTTATGTTTTGGTGGCTAATGCTGTAAGAGGAGCTGATGTGAAGGTTGAGTGATCCAGGTGCTACCTTTGTTCCTTATGCAGTGAGCTGCTGCTATAGGTACAGTAAACTGTAGGAAATCCCCTGGTCTGTAGTTTCACCTATATAGAGTCATGAAGGATTTCCTATAAGACCATGTGATCTGTACTGAACTGATTAAAATAAGGCTCTACTGTTGAAATGGCTTGACTGTGTTATAGGGGTTTGAGGAACCCTGCAAACATAGGGATTAAGTGGGTTTACATACAGCGTAGAAACTTGGCAATCCACTGCTGGTTTATAAATCCTTGACGTCTCGCTGACTGAAGAACACAGTTTGCTGTCTGCACACATACGTCCGTGCACATATGTACTCACAGCCATGAGCATTACTAAAAAGCTGCGTGTGAGTTCGCTAGATTGCTCTAGGCCACCAGTTGGCTCTGAAATCCAGTAATTACAGAAATAACATTTCCTGTTTTAAGAAGTTCAGGATTGATTTCTGTTACCTTTGTAGTATTAACTGCAAATTTGTAAGTGGTACAGTTCACCCATCTCCTGCTCCTGTCGGAACCTGTGATCTTAGAGCTGTGTTTAACAAACCTTCTGTCAATCAAAAACTTATTATACAAGGATTATTTGCCTTCGGTTTCCTGTGTAATGAGGTTTTTGATTGACAACAGTGGAGTTAAAAACTATAGAAAGGCTTTTGGAATCTGAGATGAGCAAGTTTCCATTTAATAGTGTTTGCACATGATAACACTGGCTTCCAGTTTTATCTGTGAAAAAAGCTGAAGATGAGAGATCAAAAATTATAAGAAACATAGAAACCCTGCTCATTTAAAAATGATGTGACTTGTGAGCTAGAGCTAGGAAATTACTTTCTATTTCCTACAGTGGAAGCAGGATTTGAACATCATTTGCTGTACAAATACTTGAGTTATTAGGGGCAAATGTTTTGCAAAGATGGAAGTGTCTTGATGCATTCACTGGCCAGTGGGTGGGCAATGGCTTTCCCCTCAGCCTGCCTTTGCCTGAAGACTGTAAGGTACTCCTCAGGTTAAGAAGTTGGGTGATGCTCTTATCTTTTACCTCTGTTATCAGGATCAATTTCTAAAACAAAGTCCTTGACTTGCTGTGTGTGGTGGTTGCTGAGGGTATCTGGTTTCCAGATGTCCTAATGAGTAATTGCACTTGCTCAAGTAAATTTGAATTTCTTGAATGAAATCGAATGAAAAAAATAACATCTTGAAAACTGTGGTAGAAATTGATAAATCTAGGTTGATGTGGTGTTGTTGTTTTTTCCAAAATACTAAATGTTCCTTAAAATTACTCAGATTAAAACTTAGTTAATGGGGAAAGGGCAGTCACAGATAAGATGAATTTGCGATGCAGTTGAGTTGATATGATGTGAACATGTGGGTTACTTTTTGGTGAGCTAGAAGGCCAGAGTTAGGCTATGATTTACAAATACCTCCTTTAGCTCTGGCTGTTTTCTCTTGCAGGAACTCCACAACAAGTTTAGCCTCCAGCTCAGAAGCAGATGAAGCACATCAAGGATAGGTCTGGTCTAACTGATCTCTAAAAGGTGTTAGAGCAAAGCAAGCATGGATGGAAGGTGCAGACACTCGTGTCTGAAAGTGTCATCTCTTTTAACTAGACTAATTTAAGAAAAAATGCTACCCCTACAGACTTGAAGTTTTCCCCCTTGGTTCCCTCTTTATGACTGGAGATCAGAAGTCAAAGTCAGGATTTTCTGAACTTTTGGGTGTATTGCTTCCTTTTGAAAGCTGACTGAATGTATCTGGAGGTTTCCCCTAATGGAGGAGGGCAAAGAATGCATAAATAATTTAGTAGGTTTCCTTCCTTAATTATAAGTACAGTGGGTGAAAGGGGTCCATTTTTCTAGATTGCTGCTTTAAGTCTAGCTACGGAGAGGACCTATTGTATGGTAATGTGGTTTGACTGAGTGGATGAGATTTTTCCAAGGCTATTAGGAAGCTCTGTGAATTGCAAAAGAGATATTTCAGAAGAAATAGTTCTGCAGCTATGCCCTAGCTTTAACTTCCCAAATGCAGAAACAGTCCTGTTTTATACAGAAATAATACACTAACTGAATCGTGTCTTGCTGTCAGAAAGTAACTTTACCTTTTGCTCGTTTAATCTGTCATGCTGCATTGCGAGATGCTTGATTTTGGACTCCTGGAATATTGGTTTATTTCAGTCTTCATAACCCCTAAAATCACATCTTAAAACAAGGAAGTAATCTGATCTTTTTTTTTTTTTTATGCTTTATTCGTAGTCTGGCTACACAACATATTGCACGTCTTTCATCTGTAATTGTAGCATTGCTTCTTTGATTTGTTTTTCCCACAAAAGCAAGGGAAAGGAGTTTCGAAGAGAAAGTAATTTGGTTATGAAGCTGCAGTTATTTGAGGAAATAGCTATATGACATATGTTGTCTGCACTAAATGGAATTACTCTCTTAATTCTAAAACTAATTACTCTTCTGTTTGCTAGTTGAATAACAGATTTCTCCTTTAATGAATACTTACTCCTCTGTACAAATGGGAGAGTCGCAAGCTTGTGGTCAGGAAGGGAGGATGGCAGTAGTGCGTGCTTGGTGGTGGGTGCTGCTTGCGAGATATGCTGAAAATCTGAATCTCAAAGGTGAAATTACTGTCTGTTTCTGAGCCCTAGTAACTGGCAAGTCTCCAGTTGGCTTGTGTCATCGCTATAGCAGACTGATCCTGCCTTGCTGCATCTCCCTTTTTTCCAAAACTCAAACTGAAAGAACTGACTGGATGTAGTTCATGCATTACACTTCATATGGAAAATAGGAATAAGTATGCTTCAGTTGCCTCGTCCTGGCTTTCTATAGAGTCTGACACTTCCTGAGCATATCTAGAAGGAATTCAGCTGCTTCTAGCAAAATAGGACTGGACAAAAGCTAAGCAGGAGCTTTATGAGTTTGTATTAAACTTCGGAGAATCAAAGTTGGCACTATAGTGCCATTCCCTGATGAAAGTAGTCCCAAGTCCTGGGGCTGATAGTGAAGCTCAACGTTGCTTAAAAAAAAAAAAAAAAAAAAAAAAAGTTTTATTGTAATCTTACATGTGATTCTTGAGTAGAATTCTGCTGCAGAAAACTCTGCTCAATGTGTAATACCAGCTAAGCTGCTGAGGTATGTTTCATGCCTGCAGCACACCCTCACCTAATATACTTTGTGTAGGTTTAATTACCGACCCACATTGAGAGGTGTTTGCTGGATCACTCACCAAAAATGTTGAGCACCGTAGCTGGGACACAGGAAGTGCATGGTTTCTGGTTTAATCAATCCATAGAGCTGAAAGGAAGCTGGTGTACAAGGTTAGACACTGTGCAAAGCCAGGATGAAATGACACCTCCTCTGACAAAATTCTCTCTAGGGGGAGCAAAACAGCAATCAGAAAACCTGTTCATGAGTATTTTGAGTGTTACTAATCAAATAATGCACTGGAAAAGACCACTGGGACTTTGCATGGTCTAGATGGCACACTCTGTCCCTGGTGACCTTAAACATATTTTTACAAATAAATAAATACTAACTCTTCCTCCTTTCCCTTGTTCCAAATAGTATCTAATAAGCATTAAATCTAGGCTTTATCGTGGACTATAGGTGAAAATTTTTCACTGATTTTTTTTTTTTTTTTTTTGTAAAATATTTGGCCATGGAAGAACAATGTCATGCTTATCGGGGCAATCAAATTACTAAAACACAAGTCCTCAAAAGTTACATTGAAGTATCATCAAAATGGTTTTCTTGATGTGTGTGAAGTTGAGACCAGCCCTTAGACAGCTTTTAAAAATCAGCTTGATTCCGAAGTCACAAGAAAATGAGCAGAACCAGTTCTCATGGTTGTCTCTTCTGTTTTTTGTAAATGTGTGAGCATCCTGAAGACACTGAGGTTTTTCTGTGTTTGTTTTGATGGGCTCGAAGGAGAAGGCATCCTCAGGAGCACCCCTGTGTCTGCAGGCAGCACCCTGCTTTGCCCTGGGGAGCTCGGCTGCAGCCGTGCCCTGCTGCATGGCACAGTGGAGGTGCTGGGACAGGCAGGGCAGGGCGAGCTGTGTTCCCCATTACCTGCTGTGTGTCCCAGCGTGCCTGTGCCCCTCTAAGGGATGGGAGCAGGTCCTCCAGAGTCCAGCATTCAGCGCTGCTCCTTCCCTCTTCTCTACCTGTCCTGCTTTCACTTACTTTATTTAGTGTTAGCAGTTCCGTTTTTAGAGAGGTGAAAGCGCTAACCCTAGTGTTTCAGTTAAAATTGCCAACACGTTTGCAACAGCACTTTATCAGTGTTATCTCCAGCGAGTTGCTTGTATCTGACCTTGCTCTGCATTTTTACCCTTGTGCATCTTTTGACTTGATCAACTCAGAGCAGCACATGCTGGGTACTCTGAGGCTGAGGAAACAGCTTGATCCACAGGGAAAAACCTGAGATAAGGGATAACAATCAGAAGTGTTGAGATTCTATTTTACTTTCAGGTAATCTATATTTTCTGTACAAACATGGTTTTGGTACACGGTCTAGATTAAGAACAGTAAAAATAAACCTTTCAGTTAAAGTTTATTGAGGAAGTTTCACAGTTTTATGTTGTGAAGCTCTGAGTTCTTTTTTGCACTGCAGAGCTTTAAATTAAATTGAAATTTTCTGAGAAAGTAGCGATTCAAGCCCTGCTTCAGGTGGCAGAGCCAATGTGTTGAAAGTGAAATGCAGCAGCAGGTAAGTAGAGGTCTTAGTGATTTACGTAGCTTTTACAGGAGTGTTTCCACCTCATTGTTGTCATGTACCTGAATTCTAGGTTATGTTTTGTGGGGGAATTATGTTGGTAATTAAAAGTTGATTTTATGTTGAAACTCTTATGGTTGGAGGCTTTTTCCAAAAATCCCCCTTTACACCAATGAGTGACTGTTAAGATGTTAATATGAGGCTACCAGTTGGTTGCTTAGTGCCTCCGCTCTTCATCTGACTGCCAGCCCTGCTGAATTACCTTTGGACATGAAAGACTTTCTGCAAACCTGTTCAGTCTCTTACAGTGGGTTGGAAAACTGCTTTCTTATCCACTTACCTTCCTGTGGTGTGCTGCTGGTACGTGGCAGAGTTGGGTGCAGTTCCATGGCCGCTTTGTGAGTGAATTGCCCTTAGTGTCGGCAGCATAACTGCTGGAGCGGGACTGTGCTGGTTCCTGGTGTGTCCTGTGCTTTCTGCCCAACGGGCACTTCCGATAAGTCCGACTGAGGGGGCCCCGACATGAAGTCATGGCCCTCCTTCCAGATAGACCAGGAGCAGTGTGCTGGGGCTGCGTGATGGATCTGTGGGCCTGTGGCATATTACGCTTTTGGCAACTGGATGTGTGAGATGCCTGCAAGCTGAATTCTTCCTGGTTTGTGCCTCCCTGCAGTGATACACTTGGTTAGGAGTTTTGATGGTGCAAGCTGAATCTCGTTAGCTCAAAGTCAAAGGGAGGAAAGGATCATGGTTTCAGTATCTAAAATCTGTGGGGTCACTTGGGGAGTGGGAACTCTAGGCTTTGTTTTTCGCCATACAGGCCTTCAAACTGTTGCTGGATGTGGTCTCTAATAGAAAAACTCATGAGAGCAATATTGCAGGAATACTTCCTCATTTGGATGGAGTAATTTACACATTTTCATGATACTGAGAAACTAATTTAGTTTGTCATTAGTGAAACAAAACATATTGCAATGCAAATGAGTAGAGTTGCATGACAAGTGGTCCCATAGTCCTCAGCACTTGCTATTGATTGTGCAGTCTTAATTATTCATGCTATGCAAATTGTATTTCTCATCTTGCTCCTCCTTGTCTACATATTTTTGATACAGGACTTGCCTGCAAACAGTCTTGTTCTTTCAGCTGAGAGACGAGGATTGTTTCTGGCAAAGTTCTTAATGTTCCATTGTTGAGCGAGTACAAGCAGAGCCGGGGAAGGCTCGAGAGCTCTGTCAAAATGAATTCCTCTTGCTGTAACTTCAGATGAAGAAAGGGGGAAGAGTTTGTGGAGTATTACTTGATAAGAACAAAAGCTTTAAAATAGTTTTCAACTTCGTTTTCTTTACTGGAGCCCTTGTGGTACTTGTTTTCTGGTCAGTTGTTTGGAATATGGGACATGTGGGAGTGTTCTTTTATTTATTCATCCTACCTATTATTTTGCATTTCAGGTATACTAAACCACTAACCTTTGCAGACTGCATTAGTGATGAATTGCCATTAGGATGGGAAGAAGCTTATGACCCTCAGGTTGGAGTTTATTACATAGACCACAACACCAGTAAGTGACACGTTATTGTATTTTTACAGAGTGATTGTTCTGTGCCTGTGTTAAAATAACACTGAACACAAAACCACAAAATCACTAACAGTGTGCTTTAGAGTAGATGAGATCTGCAGCTTGTGAAATCAGATCCTGTCCTCCATCATGCAAGTTACTTCCTTCTGTAAACCAGGAATTTGAGACCTTTTAGTTTTCAGTCTTCAAATCAGCAGTCACGTTCAAGCTGATACTATGGACACACCTCTGTAAGCTTTGGCTCTACTGAGGCGTCCAACTAGGTAGCAATGATCTGGAGTTTGTTCTTAGCCTGGAATTTGTCCTTGTGGCAACACCATTGGAAACAGTGCAAAGGTCTTGTGTTTATGCCCCTGGCAGGGATAAACTGAATGACTGCATGAGCTCCCTGAGCTGCAGCAATTCACGCTACCTTTACTGGAGAGGAAGCTCTCAAGTAGGCTTGGGATATCCTGAGAGGTGTGCAGGTTGGAAAATAGTTTAGCTTACTATCTTTGTCAGACCAGAAGTGTTGATCTTTATAAACTCATTTGAATTATAAGAAAATGCAGAACTTTGTAAGTCGTTACAGAAATTGTTAGGAAATGTGTATTGGGTTGTGCTAGAACAAATCCCCTGAAAAAAGCAAGAAACAAAATAAATAAATGACTTTGGTTCTTTTTACAGAACAGCTCCAACTACAGTCCACAAGTTCACAGCAGAACCGTGCCCAGGCCCTTTTGGGAGTCTCTGTAACTCCTGCAAAGAGAAAAACTTTTAATATGTGAAAGTGCCTTGAAGTTTTTGGAGGTTTTGTTTCTTGTTTTGTTTTTGTTTTTTTTTAATTCTGCTTCTAGGACTAGGACTCTAAATGAGAACTCCAGCAATTTTTTCTTTTTTTTTTCAGCAAGAGCTGGGTTGTTTTTTTGGGGGGTTGTTTTTTAATAAAAATGTGGAAGTCAGCTTGGTTTTTTGGGGGTTTTTTTCTTGGTTATTTTCACACCCTTCCCTTTTTCAGAAAAGCCATATTTTCCTCTGGCCTGAGACTGCACCTTCCACATTTTAACAACATCTCTTGATTATTAAAAATGCAGAATAAAAAAAGCCTATTCTCAAAAAACACTAACTACTCTCTGCAATACAAAGATCAAATGACTCCAGATGAGAAGGTGACACATTTTTCTTTAGAGCTTGTCATGCCAATATCACAGTATTTACATATCTTTAAATGGCTTTATCCTAATTATTTTTTTGTGAGGCAGAGGATGTTGATTTTTCCTTTTACAGAAAAAGGTAGTGGGGAAGAAAGCGTAGACAAGTATACAGGATCACACAAGGGAGATCTGCAGGGAAGAGGGCTGGACAAGCTTTGCTTGAGGAGGTGCTAAATTGCAAGACACAAATTGAGGTGTCCTATAGGTCTGTAAGACCATGTCTTGGGTCCATTTCACTTCCATAAGAAAGCACTCCGGAGAGTTAATGATGAGGTTGCTTCTGAACTCTCCCTTCAGTTTGAGATTTATTTTTATATTCTCATTTGTCTTCCTCTCCTTATCCACACTGGAGGAAGCTGAGTGCTTGTTGTCATTGTGGCCCATCCTAGCCAAAACTGGGGCATTAACTTACTTCACTGGCACTTGCCTAAACAAGGATGGCTAGCTGTGGTCTTAGGGGGACACAGTTCAGGTACAGGAAAAAATCTTTGACCTGAAGCCTGCTGTGGGATGTGGAAGCTTGTTGGATCTCCTTAGTGTTTCAGCTACCAGAAACTGCAATATGTAGGTAGGATAAACCAAACATGATCTTAGTCGTGGATTTGAGTTGGCTCTGGCGTGAACGTGCAATGATCTGTTTTCAGGTCCGCCCTGTGTGGTCTGGGGCAGTCACCCCTGGTCTGTGCCACTCAAAAGCACCACAGGCTTCAAGGGCATGCAGAGAAGGCTTCAAACCATGCTGACACCTGCTTAATAGCAGTTGCTCTTAAAAAGTCTCCCTTCTGTAGGGTGCCAGTGGCTACAAGCCTTGACCTAGAATTTCAATTAGAAGGTTAAAAAGAGAAACAAAACCATAACCCTATTTCTTATGCCAGCTCTAATCCAAATCATGATAAAACGAACCATATTCACTTACCTTCAGCTAATCAAGAGGCTGATCTTTGTGGTTTATGTTGAAGTATCCTCTGGAGAGTGTCCAAAACCTCCTTCCTTTCCAAGGTCTTTTGCAGATTCCCTGTGCAGGAAGGAACCATCATCAGAGGGTGTGAAGGAGATGGAGGCATGTTGATTCAAGAATGCTTGAAGTATTTGAGACTAATTATCAGAAACAAGCCCAAGGACAGACCTAGATTAAATCTCTAAAGTCAGGAGCCATTAAAAAAGTGCGATGGAGAACACTCCTAACCTTCTCTCTGAGGCAAAATAAATACAGTTACCCAGAATATTCCTAATACAGTATTAATGCATAGCCCTGAGTGTCTCTGTGAGAACTTTTTTGGAATTTGATTTGCGCAAAGAAACAATGATTTTCTTGCCAGATGCTGATGCAAGCATAGTAAGACTACATTCTTCAAACATGAAACAATCAGATTTATTTATGACAAGCTCAACATTAAATTAAAAATTCCCAAGACAACAAATGATGTAATAGCCTGCATTTCTGTAGTACTTTTTAATGTGTTTTGCATTTCTCAGTAGCTGGGACAGATCAAGAGCCCTTGGCCAACGTTTTCATAGATTGTTATTACATGTTTGAAAATCAAAGCTCAAAGCTGCAGTCAAAGGGATACAGGTAGTGCTGTGATTACTGAAAAAGTTGAGGTGAATATTTAAGAAAACGGGAACAAAGCAGTTTTGGTACGTAAGTGCATTGTCCATCCTCCCCATGAGCTGGCTGCCAAGTGTTCGCTTTGTCCAGTGGTGTGTATGTTTGGGGCAGTGTCAGTGTTTCACCACCTAACAGAGGTGTTCAGGATGACATAGATTTTTATAGTCTTCCTCCTGGTTGGTTATAATGGAGGGATTTCCCCGCAGCAGCTTCCACCGCCCTTCTTGTGATTATAGGAAGAATGGGCTGCTAGTTGAAGGGAAAACTGGGAATAGCCAAGCTTGAAAAAGTCATAGGTACAGGTAGACTTATGACCCAGTGTTCTGAATTAGACTTCAAGTGTCGTGGGTACTTTGCAAACATATTAATTATGCTTGAAATTAAGAGTCCTGAGTCATGGTTGCTGGTGCTTGTTGATGCAATCTGTTCTGGGGACACTGCATGCCTGGGAGTATGGGGGGCACCTTTCTGCGTAGATTGCAGCAGACTTTCCCCTTCTGGTTCAACTATGGGTTAAAGGGAGTTACTCCATCTGGATGTGAGTAATGGTTATCTGGAAAATGGGATTTGGGGGCTAGAATAGAAGCCTGGGGTTTCTGGACTCTGACAGTTGATACGCTGCTGTGTCTTCCTCAGTTTTCTTTTGCTCCCTCTAAGGGAGACCACAGTGCTGTCTGGGAGGGCACCAGCGCCTACTGTTGGCACAAGTACTTGCTTTTTCCTCAAGTTATTTTGAGGCAGTTTTTCAGGTCCAGGCTTAGCTTTCATATTACATCAGCTGAAATGTTGCTTCTGCTAGCAGGACTCATAAAGGACTTTTTGTTGGAATGCTTCTTCAAACTATACTGTGTCTTAAAAGTTTTTTTTAATGACCGTTTGTAGCTTCTCTGAGTTTTGCTATGTAACTTGAAATGGCATGTGTTCTTTTGGGTCTTGGGATACTGTTAAAACACGTTATTGCTGGAGTATCCTGTTAATTTTCTCCTCAGCATGATAACGGACAGCTTGTGAAAATGGTTGAGTGTCCATCCCTTGGGTAAAATCCTTTATTTCTAGTTCTGCTCTTAGGATTATTGTCAAACTGTTCTCTTCCCTACATCCTGTGTCTTGCAATGTTAGTCTTATGCCTGACTTGCTTAAGAGCTGCTCATGCCTTCCACCATGGCAGCTTTTACTAAATATTTAAAGAGGCTCTTAAGATATGCAGATTAGATTCCTACTGATAGTTTCAAGCAGCTCCTTTTTATTAATTATTCATTATGTGGTAACTAGGCATCCTCATTCAAGCACAGTAGTTTAGACAGTTTAGAGCACTTAGTTAACTGAATATTGGAGCATGTTCCAAGCAAGAACGTATAATAGCCTTGAAAGAGAAATGACAAATATTTTGGACACTTGTTCACAAAACCGAGACAAATACTGACAATAAATTTGCCTAATTAGTATGAGCACTAGCTGCACGTCTGTGACCTTATACCTTTTTCATTATTAGAAACCTGAAAAGCAATGTATTGGTTGTGTTGAGGTAAGGGAGATGGAAGTGGTGTAGCTGTTCATGACTGCGTTGCCTATGTTACCGAAACATATTTTTCCTAAAGTCCGCTTCCTGTGTTCCACAGTGATTTACTGCTGTGCCTGCTTTCAGTGAAGGAAGTGTTTACTCCCCTTCTGAGTTGCTGTTTGTGATGTAATTTGAGATGCTTTAATTAATACTTTCTGTGATTTAATGACTCTTTATTTTTACTTACCTATGGAATCTGAGTGAGGTTTTCTTTCCCTTTTTTAATAAAAGCCACTTGGCAGCCAAAGAAGCCGGGGCAGAGTTGTAATTGCTTTCATGTTGTCAGATGCAGTATAATGCAATCATGTGGCAATGATGTCTTCTGAAAGTTTTTTTTATCAGTGAAATAGTAGAGGTATTTTATTAGTAATCTTACAAAGCAGTTGCAATAAAGATAAGTTTAACAGTCAATATGACTATCTTAGAGCTTGTGTGTGCATGTGCTTGTGTGTGGATGTTTTAAGAAGCAGAACCAGGATGGCTTCAGAGGAGTTGGAGAGTTGTACAATGATTTTGTTATAAATTGTTCTATACAGTGATTCAGTGTGGCTGATCTTCTTGGAGTTCACTGTGGACCAATGGTCACCTCCTAAAAAAATAAAGGAAAATGTCCACTTTTATTCCACTTTTTTATTACGGGATGGGGCAAAGGGTTATTTTAAAATATTGCCATAAATGATGGAGCTTCTTCAGGCAGCAGTACAAACCTGCATTGCATTGATCTTGCCTCCTTCTGTTTTCTCTCCAAGAAACTACACAGATAGAAGACCCTCGTGTGCAATGGCGGCGGGAGCAGGAGCATATGCTGAAAGACTATCTGGTCCTGGCCCAGGAGGCGATAGCTGCACAGAAGGAGATCTATCAAGTGAAACAGCAGAGGCTTGAATTGGCCCAGCAAGAATATCGGCAGCTGCATGATGTTTGGGAGCACAAACTGGGCTCTCAGACCAGCTGTGAGTAGTTAGTGAACTCCTATCCAGTGACTTTCTCGGTCATGAACCAACTAGGACAGTAAAATGCTTTAAGCTGGTCCTCTGGTGGAGCACTGGGATGTGTTATGTGTTTCCACATTTGCTCAGTTTGTCTCAAAAGCAATAGCTGCCTAGCACCTCCTTGGTAAGGGATAATTGTTACGAAACAGTACTGCAGTTGGCTCAGTCATGGGAGGCAGTGTGCAGGTTTTCAGCATGGGCTTCAATAAATGTGAAAAAAATGTGGTTGGCTCAGTGTGAAAAAATTAAGTTATATTCTATTTTCCTTGATTCCTCTGTTGAAAGTATAGCAAAAAGGTAAGAAGGCTTATCTCAGATAGCATTCATGGGCCCTTTTGGAGTTTAACATCCCAGGTAGTGGAGTGGGAGTCTCGGGGAGCTAAAGCTCTGTATTTTATGCCATTTGAAAGTTGACATTGGTAGGTTATCCCTCTGCGTATGAAGAACATTGGTTTGTGCTCCATATTCTTTGTCACACAGGAAACATCAATATCTGTCACTTCAAGAATTGGTGCAGAAGTGTTTGTAGAAGGCCAGATTTCCTCCTTATTGTTACTAGTTAGGAGCTGGAAAATGTCCAGAGGAGGATTTATTTCCTGCAAGTCTTCCAGAATTTTTTTAATAATCCTTAGTATTGCAGTCTTTTTATGTTCTTACTTGCCACATTAGTGAGCTGACCTCCCCCTGCTTCACTCTTGCTGAGTTATGTCTTATGGTGGTGAATTCCACTGGCTAATCCTGTGCCTGATGTTAAAAAGTATTTAAGTAGTTTTCTGTGAACTGAAGGATTCTTATTTGACTAGGGTCTGCCCATTATCTCCGAAGTAGTTTTTGGTCTTTTCTGAAGAGCAGTCTACCTAAGTACTGGTCTGCCAGAGCAGTACACTAAGAACACTGTGAACATGAATTACATTGGTGTGATGTGATCTGTCTTTAAAAATAGGACCAAACAGAAAGAACTAGAGATGTTTTATAGGGCATAAACTGATGGCTGCAAGGATCAAAATATCTCCCCGACCTTCAGCTACCTCTAACAACATTGCACGCTGGGGAGCTTCTGTACCTTCTGAAGCAGAAGGGTTTTAACCGCTTCTGAGAAGCGAATTCTGCTCTTAATGGAACATTGATTTAATCCAGTGTGACACATTGTATGAGTGGTCATGTCCTCAAGGCTGTGAGAAGGCTTGCATGGCATTTTTCAGTTTCTTCTCATTCTTTGCTTTTCTTTGTTTCTAAACATTCAGTGGATTGTTTACTCAACGAGAAAGTCTAAAAAAAAGTAAAGTAAACCTTTATGTAATCCCCGTCCCTTCGGTTCTGTTAAATGCCTTTGGAAATGCAGGAAACCAAACTATTGAATGGAGTGTTTGGGAGTCTCAGTTAAGTGTTAACTTGGAACAAATCAAGACTTTGGAGGTGCAGGACATGTTCTAGCCTCTTTAGTATTAACTTTTTTGGAGTACTTGACTGCACTATTGCCTTTCCCTGCCTTTGAGGGGTGAGAAGAGATGTGGAAAATGGGTAAAAGGCCTACATCAGCAGTGTGTGGAGATCTGGGTGTGCAGGAGTGATGGGAGGTCTTGATTTGTGGTGGAGTTGGTAGAAGAGTAGGGAGGATGGTAGATCTGCTAAACTGGGTGTTGTATTTGTTCTAGTGCTCTCTGGCTCATCATCAAGTTCCAAGTATGATCCAGAGATCCTCAAAGCAGAGATTGCTACTACAAAATCCAGGGTAAGTACTATGAGTGGACCTTTGCTTGCAACAAGTAATCGTCAGATATTTCTAAACCTCGTGGCAAATACTAAAAGGAGCTGCCAAAGGAGTTGAAAGAGCTAATGTTACCATTCTTAATCTAGGAGATAATTTATCAGAATTCTAAAATTATGCCATTTTAAGAGGTGGAAACACTTTTTTTCCCTTAGGCTTCCTTGGAAGTGGTAGTACATACTGCTGTACAGATACACTGTGGGATATTTAGTTGCTTGCTGGCTCCGTGGTGTGCCACAGCACTGGAGAGCTGCGAGTTCTCTCCAGAGACTGGCAGCTGTTTTGTCCTGGGCTTAGTGTGGGTTGTTAGCAGCGGCAGTGTGTGCTCTCATGCAGAGCTCAGTTTGGGAAGAAAAAAGGACTAAAGTAAAGTAGGTCAGTCTGGCCTCTGTGGAGGAATATAAAACAGCAAGCTGTAGGGTCAGTGGATTTACAATACGTATTATCATCCTGCTGTGTTACTCATGCAGTGGGGCTTTTAGTTTGGTAACTTGGAGGATGGCTTCTATTGCTGCAGTGTAACTCCTGTCCTGATCTTAATGGTTCTTTTTAATGACTGGGAAGGTTTAAAACATTTCTCAGTAAAATCGACATGAGTTTCATTCCTGTCTCTCTTGAATTTTGCTCAGCTTTTCTGCTTATGAGATTGGAACTTCCTCTGAGCCCCTTATTGAGTGGTGTAATATCTGGGTACTGGATAAAGCCCTAGCCAGTGATAATGTCCTGAAGAGGATGCAGTCAGGGCTGTTAGCTGCTGTTGAGATGAACTAATTGTCTAGAAACTTTGTTTAGAGTAGTGTCTACACTGAATAGGTTTTGAAATGAATGGGTAGTGCTATACCTAAATTTTCGTATAAAATATTCTAAAAATATGACACTTTACTGCAGGTTAATAAACTCAAGAGGGAAGTAGCTCACATGAAGCAGGAGCTCCAGTACAAAGAGCATGGATTTCAAACACTGAAGAAGTAAGTTTTTTCTCAAGATCTTATTTTCAGTGTAGAACATCTCTGGCTTGTAATGCATCCCCTCCCCATTTATAAATAGCTGCCTAAATAACGTAATCTGAAATATGTTGCTGCTGCTATCTTTAGGCATGTGCAACTGAAAGCAGTACAACAGCCATGAGGGTAGTTCTCTCAAATCAATGCCTGTATGTCATTTACTACATTAGAACTGACTTTGTGGTAAAAAGATTTTGAACCAAGATGTCTCCAGTTAAATGGTATTCTGTTTTACTCAGCATTGCTCAATACAGATGACACAGTACAGCCTATTGTCTTAATTAAGAGAGTCATTGTTTTAGGGCACTAAGGAAAAATTTGGGGTGGAGTGGAAGGGGAGGAAAAGTTTCAGGTATTTACCTTTGTATGACTAGACATCTGGCATGTTTTAAATAATGTTGGTGGTTGATATTTATTATGAATGTCAACTGTTGAATTCCTTTGAGAAGTAGGAAGGATGAGGCAGCTTGTTATTAGGTTGTGCAAGCAAATGCATCCATGCACATGAGGTCTGTTGCCTGTTTTTCAAAATCATGACTGAAAATAAAGTAATTCTCATAGATGGCTAAGTTGATCCTTTGTAGGTTAGAAACAAGGTAGCTAGAAGCAATCTGCCCAAACTTACTGTTTTGGGGATTTTGTCTGCACCTCTGTCCTCCCTAAGGAGTCAAAGAGATTATATGGCTAAAATGAGAGTTCTGAAGCTTAATGTTCTTCTGAATGGAGTAACTTAGGTGGTGATGAGAGGGGTTTTTTGTTCCTTCTGTTTTCTTTGTTATGTTTTAGAGTGTGTATTTCTTAAAAATTAATGTCAAGATGCATGCATCTAGGATGATTAAATTAACTGGACTTTATAAAGTGTTAGCTTACTGTATTTTTAAAAAAATTTCCATGCAGAATTGACATGAAAATGTCTGATACTCAAGGTGGCTACAAACTTGATGAGGCGCA
Organism: Antrostomus carolinensis; assembly: GCF_000700745.2. Lineage (NCBI taxonomy): Eukaryota > Metazoa > Chordata > Aves > Caprimulgiformes > Caprimulgidae > Antrostomus > Antrostomus carolinensis. The sequence goes on along the minus strand of NW_010324708.1, from coordinate 29,198 downwards.
AGCCATTTTAAGTGAAATGAAAGCTCTCAAGAAGGCCATCACATCAGGGGAGAAGGAAAAACAAGACCTCATTCAGGTATTGAAACAGGATGACTTTGTAGTATTTTATGTCATCATTGCTATCAGATTGAATTTCTGAGAAGTAATTTAAGTATTTTGTATTTCAGATATGTAATTGAGATTTTTATAAACATAAATTAATTCGGTATTGTAGTTGGACTGCAGCCTTTTTATTCTTCAGATCCTGGAAATAAGAAGTATAAAATATAGCAACTAACAGTAGTAAACACTTGCTTACTGCTTCGTGCCGTGGGTGGTGCAGTCCAGCCATGCCTGACCTCATGTTTGCCAAGTCTGAGTGCACACAGTAAACATGGTCAGATCTTAATCATGTAGTTTAGGCTAAAACTGTGTAGCTGCCAAGGTACTTTGAGCAAAAGTGAACTCATCTCGTGACTTCTTACGGTTTTAGAGCTTAGCCAGGTTAAAAGACAGCTTTGTGAATGACAGAGGATCCCAGTCAGACCTGTGGGCTAGCAGCATGTCTGTGGAAAGCTCCAGCCCTTTGTTACCCCGGCAGTACCTGGATGTCAGCTCCCAGACGGATGTTTCGGGAAATGTGAGTAATGTGTGAGGAACCAAGTGCATGTAGACACATTCCTCTGAACTATATGTAGTACTGCCTTGGTGCGAGTTTCCAAGCATGGGCAAATATCTATGAAATGATACCTTCTCCTGGTTTAAACTTCATTGTGACCTTCATTTCCGTGTGCAATGGTAATGTATCTCTAAAGGCAACCTGCTGTTTCCCCACACACTTTCTATTAGAACAACCCAGGTGGGAATAAAAGGGAAGGAAGTTTTATTTTGCCTGTAGGTGTAGCTTCTTGTGGTACAAATATTCCCTTAGCAATTTATAGCAGTGATATGCTGCTAGACAAGAAACATTCAGCAGCTATGTACAGGCTAAGCTCTAATGAGGAATCTTCCCTTAAGAGTGCATTTGGCTTTTAGTGTGTTACAAGTGAGATAGCATATGTGCAGAGATTTTGATACCATCAAACACGTGTCATACTCATAAACCTTCAGTCCCACTTGTGCAACAAGATGATAACTGTCAGGTTGGTGCTAGCCTCAGCAAGGACTGGATCAGCACTGTGCGTACATCCTAGGTCTCACAGGACATCACCCTTAAGAGTGCATTTGGCTTTTAGTGTGTTACAAGTGAGATAGCATATGTGCAGAGATTTTGATACCATCAAACACGTGTCATACTCATAAACCTTCAGTCCCACTTGTGCAACAAGATGATAACTGTCAGGTTGGTGCTAGCCTCAGCAAGGACTGGATCAGCACTGTGCGTACATCCTAGGTCTCACAGGACATCAGGGAAGCCTCTCTGGTGAACATTTACTTGAATGTTTGCAGCCACTTTCAGTCAGGACCACACATGTGACTAAAGATCTGCGGATTTGGGCATGATGGGATGTCCCTTGTCTTTAAGACTTTACAACCAAAGCAAGATGTCATCCAAAACAAAATGCAATGCAGCACTTATAAATTGCAAACAACATTTAAGAAGAAAGATTACAAAGCTATTTGTGTGTGCATGAAAATAGAAGCCTGAGATAAATGTGGTAGATTTTCTGATAAACTAGGCCAAAAAGAGCCTCTGAATCTTGTGAGTTTTTAAGTATTTGAAGAAATAATGAAAAACTTAATCAAAGGCAAGATTTTCTTGTTCTGTGTTTGGTTTAACCAGTAAATGAAGGAGGGGGGAGGAAGAGGGCGGGGGGGTGTGGGGGGGGAGCTGCAAGTGGCTGGGGGTTGGTTGGG
>NW_010324708.1:0-27348 GCF_000700745.2 Antrostomus carolinensis | reverse complement strand
GGGGGGGTGTGGGGGGGAAGCTGCAAGTGGCTGTGTCTTGTCTGGCTGCCAACTAAGTTAAACTATCACAATGAGTTTGACAAGAGCAAGTGTAACTTGTAACATCATCAGTTTCAGTAGGGAATATCAAAAGAGGCGTGGTTACCAAGTTGCTGATTTTGTATTTTGTGTCTCAGTTTATTACCAGCAGCAATAACCAGTTGGCTGAGAAAGTGAGATTACGCCTTCAATATGAAGAAGCAAAGAGAAGGTAATTCTTTGGACTGTTGTACTGTTTGGCTGTCACACAGTTTATTCTGAAGATATGCTTCAATAGAAAAGGTGCCACTCCGATTGAAACCCAGCATTACTGCTAAATAAACATGGTAATTTTTGAGACAGTGAGGCAATAGGCTTTCTGGGCCAATGTTATCGTTCAAGGAATAAATAACCATCCTAGAAATTACTAAGGAGTGACTAATACATGAAGAATTCAGTCTGGCCACACCTGTAGGAACGTAAGTGGTTTTGCTACCTGTTACCAATGCTTCCCCATTCCTAATAAGGAGACTGCACTGCAAGGCATCTCCTTACCTTATTCAAAATGAAATGAATGTTTGCATGGCTTTAAGTCTGATAAGGATAAATGTATGTTTTGTTAACACCTAACATATCAAAATATGGTCAGTGGCTACAATTCCAGAGCTTATCTGTAAGAACATAAGTTTTCACCCTTGCCCTCTGATCTGAGATGAATGAAGACTAGATTTTAAAAATTCCTATCTCCGTAACAGGCCAATTTAAGCAAAAGTTTTCTACTATTTTCTTTTTTTGATAGATAACAGCTAACTTGACTGTTTAGTTAAACAATAAACCACCAAGCGTTATTATTTAGACTTTGGCTGGCCTAGTCCTTGTTCAGCGATGTAATCATCGATGGTGGTGATTTCAATCGTAACTGCTCTAAAGGGACTTTACAATTCCAGAATAACAAACTTCAGATGCGTAGTAAAATCTGTACTTGGATATATGCAGAGACAAGGATTTTTCTCTAGTCTCTGGTTAGAGATAAGAGCTTTAAGGCTGAGGTTACTCATAATATTCTCTTTTTAGTATATTGGCGTGGTCAGTAGGCCACATTTCTCAGTGGCATAAGATTTGATCTGTATCTATGGTAGTTGTCAAAGACTGTGTGTGCCTAGCTGCTTTTGACATGAACTTACACTTTTCTTCCTAGGTAGAGCAATTTTATCAAACTGTGTATTTTGCCAATCCAAGATTTGCCAAACTACCTCGATGTTCAAATAACCCTGTGACTTTAAAAAACAACATTAAAATTATTAATCCTCCAGATGCAGTGGTTCATTTTCCAGTGTTAAAATTGCTTTTTACTTTTAAGCTTTGCTGGAGACTGCAATTTAATTCACACTGACTTTACATCTGCAGATTGAAGTGGAGCATAGCCTGTATCTTTTCCAAGGAGGGGCGAATGAATAATGACAAACCTGAGAAGATAATTAATATGCTCTTTAAAAAGAGATAGAGCTTTATAAAGGCAGCACAATAGTTCATTTGAAGTTATGATGAAGGGCATACAACACAATCTAGTGGTTAAAGAAGGTTTGATACCTCCTGTCTATCTTAGATTATCTGTAGATTTTCTCAGAGTTTAAAAAACATCGTGAGGAAAGATGGGTCTGAATGGGCATGAATAATTGATGCTAAAATGAAAAGATTTCCAGCTATCAAAGCATTCTGGTTTTGGCATGGTCTTTAGTAGGAGCTGCAGAAACAAATACCTTAACTGGTTTTAAGCTGGAACAATACTATGAATTTAGTGACTCACAAGGAACCTTCTGCTCCTGTGAAAATTCCTCTTTGCGATGTTAGAAGTGTTTCCTCTCCCCACAGCAGCATACCATAATGTTCCAAAAGCAAAGAGCAAGTACTTTGCCCATGCATGTATTATGAAGGGAGCCAAGTGGTTGACATACGTCTGTCTTATTAACTCTGCATTATCTGGAAAGGTAAAACTTCAGGCCTGAAATCAAGATGATCCCATATTAATTAGGTTAGAACTACTAGATTTTTAAGAGGCTGATGATTTTGAAAGTGGACTGTAGCAGACACTGTTTACACCATCGTTGTGGACCAGCCTAAAGACATAGATGTAGGTGAATATCTCGCTGAACTTCACCACACCAGAACCGTCAGGCTATAGTTCTGCGTGTTTCCTTGCCCACCACGAAGTCCTTTCTTTTCACGGCTCAGTGAGGCAATGAGAGCCCTAGAGCAGATAATGTTAAACCTGCAAAAAAGAACACAGGGCAACCACAGTGACAAACCTGTAGCTTAACTGGATTGGAAACTGGTAATGGGTATCATGTCAAAAGAGATGTCAGTGCTGCATCTCAACAAGGAGATAGCTACTGCAGCATAAATGTAATCAGAGATGCAACTAAATTATGTTGTACAATTTCAGACATACAGGGGTAGCTCAGTTGTGCAGCAGTTGCACTCTGTACACTGTTTTAGTTCCTTCAACAATTAAACTTTCAGCTTGGGTTTTGTGTGACTGGTGGTAACTGGGATTTTAAAAGCATGTTTTATAATCTCCTAAAATGGAACATTTTAATGTCACATTTAGCAGCATTGCAACAATGGTGGGTATTTGACTGGTCAGTTTTTAGGTCACACCTCTTGCTTTGATTTTTTTTTTTTTCTGAAGGGCAGAGGCTGATCTGATACAGGATTTCTAATTACTGGTTGTGGATATACATCTTAATGTATGCTTCTGTGGAGATGCATGTGCTCTGAAAGATCTCCAAAGAGACTAAAAATTGTATGTGTTATGCCTATGTCACAGATAAGTACCAGCTGTCCCCAGTAAAAAAAAAATAAAATATACTTGATATTACAATGGATAAATCATCTAACTACCTTTTCTAAGTGAAAAGAAAACAGTTAAATAAAACTTGAGCTTCCTGTTCTGTATTTTGTTCAGTCTTGCAAGCGAGTGACCATTCAGAAAGATGATATGACCTGAACTCAGTATTGCTGGTTTCTTTGCAATGCAAAACTGGCATGGCTTGGCAATGATGTAGTTCAGACTTGGTCAGTGAATGCTGAAGGGCTGGAGTTTTCAGTCAAATGCCAGACAGTCTCCAAAGCATTTATTTTGTAACAATGCTGTTTTATTGGAAAAAGAGAATATGTACACATCCTTTTAACTGAGAAAGGGAAAAAGAATTATCATTTACAAAGGGTAAAGCTTGAGGTTAGTTTAACAAAGCTGTTAGACTCGGAAATGCATAGAGAACAAATTCCAGTGGAAAAGCCATATCCATCCGAATGTATGCCAAAAGCGATCAGATTAATGCCAACCAATCCTCTTAAACTCGTATCCCTTCAAAATGCACAGAGGAATTCTTGGATTATGAATTAATACCACTGTTAATTCTTCACTGGAGCCCAGTATTGCACTTAATCAGGCACTTAAAAACAAAACAGCTCCTAAGAAAGCCTAAAAATAGTTGAGCTGAATATCTATCAATTATGGAACTTTAATTAGAGTAAGCAACCTGCTGTGGGAAATGTGTTTACAGAAAGTGAGGCTTCTCTTCAGAAAGATGATCTCTAGTCTATCTGCTGTGATGGAGGAGGCAGGTCAGTCTGTGTGAGCCTAATCCTTCACAGGCTCTCTTGGGGCTCAAGTTCCTCTTGGCCCCTGGAGCTTGGAAGACAAAGCTTTATTCTTCAAGGCCATTCAGCAGTTGTGTAGCTGCTGCTGCCCAGATCTGCATCTTAATACTTACTCCACACACTTTGGTTTTGCTAGTTGGTGTTGAATTTGCTCTGTGCCTGCATGTGTCATGGTTTGCTAGAGGAAGCGTGCACCATCCTGTGCGCTTCTGTAGCATAAACCAAATTCTAAAAAGTGGTTAATCTACATTAGTAGCCGCAGTTTGTGCCCAATTTAAGTCCAGTAATTCTGTCACCAGATCACAAAGCCCTTTTCAAAGGGAGATGAATATTGGGCTTTCATTTTGCACGTACAGCATTTCACTTCCATTTCTTATGTATTTACTATACCTCAGTGAGACATTAATCTGAGTTAATCATGTGAAGGGACATGTATGCCTTGACTCTCTGGTCTTCAGTAAGGTGAATTATTTTTGCAAATATCTTGCTTTATATTGCAAGATACTTTTCCTCTTTGTTTACCTTCTAAGCTTCTGTAATTTCTCCACCTCAGTCCATTGTGCCCTTCCCATTCCCTGCTCCCCACTTGATCATTTTTGATCATGTGAGTTCCAGAAATGCAAGTCCTTGGTAATTTGTATTCAACTTTATCTGTGCTATTGTTTCTCACCAAACTGCCGTGATCACCCTGTCACATTATTAAGAGTTTGTAGGTCAATAAGCCCCAAGGAGACAGCTTCCTTTGGGAAGATTGACATTACTGCTCTGGGTTCTGTATCCTGACCTGCTCCTGGGTTTTTTGCTTCCCTCTGTATGTTGCATTGCAAAGCTGACCATTTGTGAAGCTAACTGAGCAGTTCAGATACTTAGGAAACTGGGAATAGGCAGATAGTTGGAGTGATCAGCCACCTTACCTGCCATGGGATGTGCTGTCCTCTGCTGTCAATCAAAGCTTTTGCTAAATTCTAGATCTGTATTGCTGTTGCTTTTAGTAATCACCTTCCTGCCTGAGATAATATGGAATGGTGCTGAAGGATTACAAGTGCTACAGACTTTAAACTGAAATCTAGAACGATACCTCTAATGGAAATAGATTTTAAATTTCATGCAAATGAGTGGTTCTGGCTTTAGGTAGGATCGAATTGCCTTTTTGACTCTTCAAGTCCTCAGGTGCACATTACACCAGAAGCAGCATAGCCCTTTCATGTGTCCAGAATGCCTAGTGTTGAGTCAGTAGTTGGATTCTTCCAGTAGCAGCATGCATATGATTAACTTCCTCATTGTAAATACAAAAATAGTTTCTAAACTTTTGAGTAACCACTGATCTTTATCAGCCTGAATCGTATACAGAGAGTACACAGCTCTTTTCCATAAAACTGATTGAAGATATTTATCACATGATACTCTCCACAGCAAGTCCTGTGAGCTTATTAGCTCTAGGGCATATGAAACACCCTATAGTATATCTGACAGCTTTTTCTGAGATCCATAATTTCTCATATACTATTCGCTGACTGGTGGACTCTGCAGGTTAGCTAGAGACTTAGCTTACCATGGGAAGCAAACCTGAGTTAAAAATCCCATTCTGCATGTCAGCCTCCTGGCAGTGCCATCACTTGACAGCACCCTGGTAAGGAAGGCACCAGGGTGAGGGTTGTTATCCCTGAGCTGAGAGCTTTCTTCAAGGCAATGCAAGATGTGGGTGGTTGTGGTGTACCTTTGTGTATCTGGAGCAGTGGCTCAGACACTCCTCATGGGATAACTGCTGTTATCTGCTTTTTTTTTGTGCTGCAGAATAGCAAACCTGAAAATACAACTGGCTAAGCTTGACAGCGAGGCCTGGCCTGGCTTGCTGGACTCTGAGCGGGATCGTCTAATATTAATTAATGAGAAGGAGGAGCTCTTAAAAGAAATGCGATTTATTAGCCCCAGAAAATGGACTCGAGGAGAGGTGGAGAGACTGGAGACAGAGAGAAGGCGCCTGGAAGAAGACCTTCAGGCTGCTAGAGACACTCAGAGCAAAGCTCTAACTGAGAGGTAGGTTACTGGGCATAGGACAGAGCTTGCCTTCTTAGACAAGAGTTAACCAGGACCAAACAGCAACATCCCCTGGCTGAATGCTGATAGCAGTGGGCCCTCAGATTTCCGGGAGACTAGTTCTACTTATAAGGTTTCTGAAATCATCTCCCAAAAGAAACCCTGTGAAAATCTCACTCCCCAAGGGGAAAAAGGTTGTTGTTCCTACAAATGGATCCTCAATAGGAATGTAAGAAATGCTCAAAATAGCCCATAATGTTTCTATATGCAGCCAGCACCTCACAGCAGCTTCTACAGTTGCTGTACAGTCTGGAGCTGGGTAAATGTCAATAGATGGAATTTTAAATTTTTTAAATTTGTTGTTTGTTCTGAGCATCCTTGTATGTGATTCCTGTAGGAACTGGTATTTGACAGGACTGTGGGAGTTGCATGGAATATCCCGTGAATCTAAACTAGCTGAAAAAAAATGCCAACTATCCTCCCCAATTTTACTTGTGTTGCAGAGGGAGATCTCATGGGAGGGTAGAGTGAGGATGAATACTGCATTAGGCATTGCCTACAAGCGCTTTGCCATCTGGATGTATTAATATGGGTGGCTATGGCAATGTTACTTTTAACTGTAGTCTCTTGAATATATATGGAATAGGTGTGTTGCATTCACTCTCTCTGTGGCTCTATATTTTAATTTCTTCTACATGCTCAGTGTCCAGACTACACCAGTTTTCTACATAGTATTTTCATGGTTTTATCATGCTGGAAGGCGTCTCAGATGAGAAGAATTTGCCTTTACTCCTCATTTTAAATAGTAAATGCTGTTTTAGCTTATCTTTTTCTTCTGTCTTCTCTTAGATTGAAGTTGAATAGCAAAAGAAATCAGCTAGTCCGAGAACTGGAAGAAACAACACGATTAGTTGCAATGTTGCACACACAGCTGAAAAGGTAACCTTTTCTGTAACCTTTTGCAGAAACTGTAGGTGCTTTAACTGTGCATGGTCTAACTGCCTTTCTCTGCTAATAATTTCGTCTCCCATTTGAGAGGTCTAAGAGACCTTTCAGTTATGGTAGTGACCTAAGAACCCTGTATAGTCAATGGAAAGAGAAGCCTCGAGGATTATACATCCTGCTCAGTTTAGATGGGTGCTTTAGAATGGGATAAATAAGCTTGTGGTGGTGCCTGTCTGACAACAGAAGGACTTTGCGTAATCCCTTCTTTTTTGCACATGTAACATTTAGGTGCCTAAGGATAACAGATTTTTTTTTACTAATGTTTGAATTACTGAACCATTATATTAATAAATTACATTAAAGACAGCTTAACATTTACACAGCAAGAGAAGTGAATCTTAGTAATGCAACTACATGTTAAGATATGAATGTCATGATACTGTTTCTCTAAATTAATTCCAAGTGTGCTGTTGCCTGCAATGTAGACAGTGTGTTGAGATATCCTTGAATCTGGTTCATATGATATATAGAAATGTTTCTGCAGTTGTAATGGGGTCTGGTTGTTCAGGCTGTAGTTTTGGAAGACCATAGGATTACTGTTTCCAGACAAATGCATGATGGCAGGCAGTAAGGCTAAATCATCATCAGCTAAAACTATGTTTTTATCCTTTTTGATTAGGAAGAGAGTTTGGTGGGGGTTTTGTTTGGTTGAGGTTTTTCCTATCAGTGTGTACTGAATTTACTCTGTTTATAGCTTCTGCTCCACTTGGATTCTGTTTCATTTTGTGAAGATGACACCGAAAAGACTGGAAAGAAATCATAGTGCAAGACTGACATGTAAATAAGCCACCATGGAGAATAGCTCTCTGTGATGCTGTTATGCAGTGGAAATGCATCATATTTTCATTTCATCTAGCTGATTAGGGATCTTCTGAGGTGACCAAGAAGCATGTGAAACTAATTTCTTCCTAACTATGTGCCCAGTGTTCTTGGCATGCTCCTTCATAAGAATAAGCATTTGTTATTAACCCCGTAATGCAAAATGTCTGGCATTCAAAGGTATGCACAAAATGAAGTTGAGCTCAGTTTGTTGATGGGGAAAAGATTAATGAAAAAATCCTCCTTTTTCATAGAGAAATACCCTAAAAAGCTGTAAATTTATTAGTCTTCACCAGATCTATATGTACTGCCAAAATGCAAAAACATCTATCATGTTTCAGTTGTTTCACCCAAAAGCTTTTTTGAACTAACGTGATGCAGTACACATCTGTCATACAAATGCAGAAGACATTTTGTGCCAAAATTATAATAAATTCTGCATACTTGCCTTTTTCTTGTAAGATCGTGGGCATAATTATAAAAAAGCAGCTTCTAGCTTTTATTCCATATATAATAAATCAGGGATTATTAGGCTTATTAACATCCTCACTGGTTTTTAGTGGGGTACCTTAAGCCACCTTTATATATATATATATATATATACACACACACACACAGAAATTTTTCAATAGCTAATCTGTATCTGAAGTGAGGGTTAAGGGTCTTAAACAGTAACGAGCGAGGTATTTAATATCTGGAGCAGGAGCATTGGTTTAAACGGAATTTCTAGGGATTTTATATGTTGTAGTCAGTACTGGAGGATTTGTTGGTTTTTCTGAGTAGAAAAAAGTGTGCTGTGGTGTCTGGGCTTTCTCATCTGAACAGACTTCTATTTAGCACCTGCTTAAAATTAATTTTGCTGTCAGTTATGTTCTGAACCCAGAACTCTAGGGATAAATAATTTGTGTGAACTGATTTCACAGCCCAGCCCCACATCTTTCCCTTGCTCTCCTGGCCCTGGATTCCATGTAGCAGTCTTTCATGTAGGTAAATCCTGCCAGTTTTCTGGTAACTGCTGGCTGCTGTGATCTCTGAGGGCCAGTTCCAGGCAGCTGTGTTACTGCCTTTTGGCTGTGGGTCCAAGATTGAGGAAGAAAATTTCCATATGGTCAGACAGTTTGTTCCAATAACTTCATCTTCTTGCATGGGCCTTGCTGGTTTTTGTGGTCTGCTTTGGAGATTAACAGGAACCATAGATCTTTTTCCAGACAAATGTGGGAGGAGAATGTTGTCACTAATTTTGATTGATTTGAAACTATTCATTAACAGTTGTTTTGGCTAAACAGGGGTGCTTATGAGGTTGATATGGTGAGTAGAAAAATGTGTATGAACTATAGTATTTTTACTGAAAAGTGATACAACTTTTCCTCTGTGTAGACAGTGGTTCTGAATTGTGGGGACTAATGCACATGGCCTGAGCTAACAAAGCAAAATGTACCACGTGGGCTTAGAGATTTGGTGACACTGCAGTGTTTTCCTGAGAAATCAGGAGATACAGTGTAATGGTTTTCTGACTCGTTTCCTTCAGTCTCTCCACCAGCATGCTTTCCCTCTCCTCGAGCAGCAGCCCTGGTTCTCTCGCATCTAGCAGAGGATCTCTTGCCACCTCCAGCCAAGATTCATCCACCTCAGCCAGTTTCACTGATCTCTACTATGAGCACCTGGAGCAGTTGGAGCAGCTGGACTTGGACTATCAAAACAAGCTTGACTTGCTCTTAGAAGGAGCCACTGGATTCAGACCGTCAGGCTGTATCACCACTATTCACGAAAACGAAGTAGCAAAAACTCACAAAACAGATACTACCAGTCGCATACAGGCTCTGAGATCCTTGTCTGGTACTCCAAAATCCATGACATCACTATCTCCAAGGTCATCTCTCTCTTCTCCATCTCCACCTTGCTCTCCACTGGTGATAGATCCACTTCTAACTGGTGATGCCTTTTCAAGCCATATGGATTTTGATGATGCAGAGATAAGTACAAATCTCTCAGAACTCACCCTAAACACTGGGAGTGGCAACTGTAGACTGGAAGAGCCTAGAACAGGAGATAAACATCTAGGTCAAGGTATAGTAACAAACTATTTGCATGCACATGCATGCATTTATTTTTAATGTAGTGTATAATGCAATGAGAAGCAAGTATTTCAAAAGCTAGCTGTCATCTTGATATCTTTGTGTTGAAAAGTGTACTGTGTTTTCTGTGTTGCTTGGGAGAAGGGGTTGGTATTTTAATTTGTACACAAAAAATACTGCTGATCTGTTGAGTCTTGCAGAAGACTATCTAGGTGTGTTTTTAGTGTATTTATATGCCTATGTACACAGATTACAGGGATTTTGTGCAAATATAAATGGTTGTGGTGGGATTCTCAGTTTGGCGCTAACCTATTCAGAATGTCATCTAGTGTTTTGGGTCTGGGAGGAACATAATGCCATATTAACACAAGTGTTTTGGCCAAGTTTTTGAGGAAGGCTGGGAAAGCCATTTAGCTTAATAGTTAACAAATTACAATAATAATCCTTCCCTGCCACCTCAGTGTGCACAACTTCTTGCTCTGGTTCCCAGTGAATCAGTGGCAATGAATTTATTGACTTCAGTTGAGCAGACATGCCAAGGCTGTGCTTGAATTTCTGATGTTTTGAGGGGGATGGTCTCTTAGCAACAAAAACGTGTTTAGGTTGTGAGCATGATAAAATAAAACATTTAGAGATAGAGGATGTCCTCATACATGCATATGGCTTATTGGTGGGTGGGAAGGGTTCATCTTTTTTTAGAATGATGGCTGGGCTGAAGTGGATGGAAAGCAGTAGGCAGCAGTAGGGTGCTTGTGCTAAGGACTCTCTGAAGCCCTTATGACTGTAGCTGGGTTAATTCTGGTGGACATGAGTGAAATGACTGGATTTGTAACCGCAGTGAAGAGCTTTAAAGGCAATATAAACTTGCAAGCTGTAGTTGTATGAACCAGCAGTGCAGTTTGTTTCTGTTTTTCTTAAGATTATAAAACAGCCTGTGTGAATAAAGGGAACTAGCACCACGTTATCACTGCCTTCTGCATTAAGAAGACTGACACTATTTAAAATACAATAAAAAACACAAGTGCAGATCTTCCCCTTTGAGCTACCATTTTCCTACAAGCAAGAGGTATTATTCATTTGAGTAGGAAACACTAATTATTCTTATTAAAACTGGGCACTGATTAGTTTTAACCTTTTTAGCTCTTCAAGATTTGTCAAGGCTGTTAAAGTGAAAGCTCAGGTGTTAAGCAGATTAAGTGATTATTGCTGTTAGCCAGTCAGCAGACAAAATAATCACTGTAAGTAGTTTATTTCAGGGCAATAACGAGATGAGATTTTACTCCTCAGGCATTTTGATTTTGAAGGGCGTAGGGGGGAAGGCAGGTCAGTGTAACACCCGAAACGTGGTGGTTGGATCTGGGGTGGCCTTAAGGGCAAAGCACGCTCATGTGTTCTTGTAAGTAGAGCTGAATAGTGTATATCTGAGGGATTTGCTTTTTGTTCCTGTTAGAACAGAACCTCTGCTACCTTTGAGGTTGAAATAAGGTTTCCTCTCTCACCTAAGTGATAGCTGAGTGGTTTAGATGAAATTAGTAGCAAAACTTAGAATCTGGCAGAGTCTGGCATTCTCAGAAGAAATGTCATGGATGTGAGGGCAGTGTATGACATGGTTCTTCAAGGCTTTGTCATGGTGTGTCTAGGAGAGCCCATGGAAGGGAAAATGGCAGGAAGTGAAGAGCAAACTTTAAATTCTTGATATGAGTGAAAAAAAAATACACTGAAAGAACATAGGAAATGTTATCTGCCTGCTTAAAATATAGAAGAGAGCAGAATCAGTTCTGAACACTTCCATAAACTTTCTTTTTAGTGTGATACCTCTTTAGAGACTTGAGGCTTAAAACAGAAAATCCAAATTTTGTGTTAGTTAGCCACATGAAAAAGCTACAGGTTCAATGTGTGTGTGTAAGACTTGCAGGGGTGACCTTCCAAGTGCCAAGAAAGTAAGGAAAAGGATGGCAGCATGATGAATCCTTTTCAGGGAACCACTCATCTTTAGGTTTACACTTTAGCAGTTTGCTGTACAGATACCCACTTCATGCTGGGTTTCGTGCACCTTCTGTATTTACCCCCCTTGGCCGCAAGGTGCTTGGGTGAAGTGGTCAAAAATGAAGGCTTTCCAGGTTGAAATGACTAAATGGCATTGGTAACTGAAGGAAAAAAAGAGGTTAAGCGTGTGGAGACCAACCTGTGGTGTCCTTCCTGGTAAGCAAGCCTCATGCAAAGGGATTCCCAGGGCAGCATTTCTGGGAGTGGTGTGTAAAACTCAAACAACTTGATCTAGAAAGCCAGCCAGCAGGGGAGAAATTATTTTCATATTAAAACTGTGGAACAGGAGGTACAAAGCAGCATTGAGGAAAGAAGAAACATATCTTTGACCCTGCTCACATACCTCCAGTATAGCCTATGATCAAGAGTGCAGCAGGGGCCAGGCCCTGGCACGCGGCAGGAGAGGGGATGGATTACACTGTGAATGCCAGTATTAAATGGATCCATTTGTTTCAGTTAATGACTGATATATTGTGTTACAAATGCTAACTTTTATTCATGTGGTTTGGTCTATGGGGGAAAGGTCTGGAAATTTATTTCTGTACAATGATTCCATGGGAATGTCAAGATGAAAAATACTATTCAGTGATATTGTAAAAAAATACATGGATAAATGGGCCCAGATTGCACACGTGCACTCAGTATTTCGGTGTCACCTGTAGCACCCTCTACTGTTGATTGTAGAACAAGTCCTTATAGTAGTCCATAACCTATGTTGAGCTTGCACACTTTCTGCACCAATGTTTTTTTCAAAGCTGTTTTTAATTCTTGAAGTGGCTTTGTGAGACTGTGCCAAAAAAAACCTCCCAAAAACAAAAAACCCCACCCAAAAAACTAACAAGACCAACCCCAAACTCGCTTTGTAATAAAGAAAATATGAGATGGAAACCATATATTGGTTTGGAGGCGTGTGCTTTCCTAAGGCTACAGGAAAGAGGGACCTTCTGAAAAATGAAAGCGTCTTCGAGAGGAGTGCGTTGCTGCACTTATGCTATGAGGTTACAGCCGCTCCCAGTGCGACAACATGGCACCTCCTCACTCTTGGAACAGGTTTCCCAAAGCCCTGACAGCGAGGGAGACCTAAAAGCTGGGTGCGTCCCAGTGCATGTTAGGCACCTTGGCAGACAGATTTCTCCAGACTCTCAGCTGAAGCATATCTCTGCAGAAATGTGGTGGTTCAAGTGAAAAGGTGCAGAATTTGCAGAATGTTCCACAGCACATCTTTTCCTGTTTTGTAGCACAAGAAATCTACGTGAGATAACACCTCTGCGCAAAACTCCTTGCTTCAGCTTCCTTGGTTTCTCTTCCCTGTCTCCTTTTCCCTGCATTCCTGAATGTGTCTGCTACTTTAAATGCTATAATCTCTCTTTCTCTCCATGTTTCGCTAGTTAAACTGGTCTTTCTGGGCCTATCTTCTGTCCTGTGTACACTAACCTTTTGGGTTTAGGGGTAGGTGGGTGGTGGTTTTGTACTATTTCCCCTCCTTGAAGCTAAACTTGATATAAGCTCTCCAGGCAGGGTGTACCCCTCCACACCATCCATACTTGGCCAGAGCTTGGTCAGTAGCATTTGCCCAGCCTCTGGGTAGCCAGGACCAGAAGCCCTACTACCTGCTGAAGGATGATTTGCAGTAGGAGCTGCTTTATTGGTTCATACTTATAACATCACTAGAATTTAGAAGTTCTGCTTTTTCTGCATGCTGCCCATCGTGTCATAGGTACCTCTCTGCCTCTCCAGTGCTTTGAAAGCCTCTCCTCGCTTTGCCTACAGGGACCTGCCCTCGTGGAGGTGCCAGGGGTAGCCAGCTGTCACGCAGTTGGCACAACCGGTGTGTAACCTCAGCCTGCAGGCATGCTGCTGCAGGACCCACATATTAAATGGACAGTGGCTGTGCAATGAAGCCTAGCTCTCACCACTACACAGGCTGTTTCTTTTGTTGTCCAGGGGCTTTCTGTTCTCCAGAGCAGCCAGGCATGTTCCTGAAGCTCTAACCTCTGAGCACAGCCCGCCTAGCTGTGTCCTCTCTGTCTGCAGAAACATGCTGTTGCTGAACAATATTTGGGTGGGGAAAAAATGCAATTCAAGGGGAGGATAAGGAAAAAAAGCTGCTCCTGATCAAGACAGTTTGTTTTCACTAACACCTGTTTTTTATTTTCCTCTGTGCTTTTCTGATAGGTATAAATACAACTGGAGGGAGAGCACTGAAGGCGGCGTGTGTGTCAGCTGCAGTATCTGATGAATCTGTTGCTGGAGATAGCGGGGTATATGAGGCATCTGTACAAAGGTAGACATCAGATCTCTCTAGGGAGAAGCCAGTGACTCAGCTTTACACACAGGAGTCAGCTGGAATACTTCTGGTTATGATCTTCTTTGTAACTTGGTGGCTGAAGTTCTCAATCTCAGATTTCTTAATACTTCTGAAAAAACTATGAGCAGGCTGAATTTGATTATCAAAATGACCCACACTTCCCATCATAGACGTAGCTGAAAGCAAGCTCACAGAGAGCTGTTTGAACAGCTGGTCTGTTTGTGAAGGTGCTGGTAAACTGTGACTGCTGCCGTGACGGGGATGGTGGAGCCATCTGGCAAGTGTAAAGTTCCCATCCTGTCAGTCAGCCATTCTGGTGTCAATGACAGCCCTCAGTCAGCATGAGAGGACTTTGGGATGTTTAAGGAAGATAGCAGAAGCACCTTGAACCGCTTCATGGATGTGTACGTGCTGCGATGCAGTTCCCGAGTGCTCGGATCCAGTGTGTGATTTCAGCAGGCCTGCTCCCCCTAAGTGCACAGCTCTTGGGGGAGCTCATGGGGACCTCATGGGCTCAAGTCAGGCAGACAGTTGGGTGTCTTAGGGCCCCTGTGTCCCCTCAATGGGATAGGGAGCTCTGCAGAGAGGGGAGGAGGGATGATGTGTGACAGTTACAGAAGGCATCCTATGCACACTCACATGTCTGATGTTACTTAGTGTTGGGTTGTTGGCTTACCTGCCTTTGTAATGACTACAGTACCATTTTGATGCCCATAATAAATGGTGAGGGTAGGATGAGCAATATGTTTGTCCTCTGTAGCTGAAATGTAATGAAATGCGAGAGAGTGCAAAGTAAAATACCTGGAAGAATGCTAATCCTGTTTTTGTATGCTACAGCATAGCCTCCGAGTCAGTTAAACAATGAAAGTAGTTTGGGGGACTTTCAGTGCATAAAACTTTAAAGGAAAATGATGCCGGTAGCTGTTTCAAGGCAGACTGGTCAGTATACTCTGTCACTTTTAATGTGCTTAGGGAAGTTTGATTTTTAAAGAAACAAAGGAATGACTTAAATCTATTCAAACTTGAGAATTTTTGCTGTCATGATGCTGGACAGGATTGAAGTTAAATCTTATTTCTGTTGCTGGGCAGTCAGCTGTCTGTACTAAAATTCAGTCAAAGGAATCCTTTAAAAATCCCCAACTGCCTTATTTTTGCAGTCTTTTGTGTGGCTTTTTTTGGCAGTGAAGGGGAAAGGCATATGACTTTCTGCTGATAAGCACTGTAATACATGCCTGTAAGGGTGATGATTGCACTTACTTCTTAAACGGGCTTTCTTTTAGCTGCTAATTTTACAAAATCCATGTACCCAACCCCTGAATGGAAGGGAAAAGATCTTGAATTGCCTAAATGCTAGCACTTCAATAAGAGGGAAATCAAGTCCTTAATTGTCTTTGGTTTCTTTCAGACCATGTGTGTCAGAAGTGATGGTGTTTGACAGTGATGATACAGAAGCAGCTGGGACAGCTAAAGTGCAAATTGCAATGAGGTAAGCGCTACACATTTTTATTGGATTTTCCTTCCAATTGAAAGAATGATATAGAATCACAGAATGGTTTGGGTTGGAAAGGGACCTTAAAGATCATCCAGTTCCAACCCCTCTGCCATGAGCACAGACACCCCCCACTAGATCAGGTTGCTCAAAGCCTCATCCAACCTGGCCTTGAACACTTCCAGGGAGGAGCATCCACAACTTCTCTTGGCAACCTGGGCCAGTGTCTCACCACCCTCACAGTGAAGAATTTCTTCCTAATATCGAATCTAAATATATGAGAGTTAAAAGATAGTGCCTTCTGTTCTGTTTTCTTATCCTGTTTATCCTGGCCTATTAGTATTAACTAATGCGCTCTTTGTAGTGTACTTGAGAATTACACTCGACTCAAGGAGGTCCTTGGCCCAGTTATCCTCTTTCATGTCAGTGGGAATCAACTGGTGATAGTGTGGTATGAGGGTGCAAGCCAGCAATGGGAGCACTGACAGTGCTGGGCTGGAGAAAGCCTTTTTCTGTCTTGCAGTCTCCTTTAGCATGCAGCTTCAGGGGAAAAAACTGCTGAGAGTAAATGGCAATCATAATAATTGACCAAACCTGAATCCTACAAGTAGTGGGTAAGGCATAGGAAGGCAGGCACAGAGGCACCTTCCTTAAATGACTTAGTGGAAGTTTATTTATGATTTGAGGAAAAATAAGTAGCACAAAACTCCCTTGTCATGGCCATCAACAGTAAAACAATATAACATGAAATAACATCTTCACTGTTGTACAAGTATTTCTACTTGTAACTTTTTTATATTACAGTCATTATATAAGGCCTTTAAAAAAGTTGTAGTTACAATACAGCAATTTAGCTAGGCTGAGGAAAAGCAATGTGTGTTAGATCAATTCTGTAGTCCATTGTATCTGAATTCCTAAGTTCTGGATGTTCTGGTAGCAATACTTCATGTAATATGTGGTTTTGTTTTAAAGTATAGGCAAGCCATGGTACCATTATAGTTTTGTCTTGTTTGTAAATTTTTAATGTTATTTGTTTGTCTTAATGAAACAAGTGGAATACTCCTTCATGGAGTACAAGGCAAACTTTTCTAATAATAATGCTTTTTTGTGTCTTTCCAATTCAGATACGATGACAAAAATAAACAATTTGCGATACTGGTCATCCAGCTGAGTAATGTTTCAGCACTGCTGTTAAAACAAGATCAAAAAGTGTAAGTGGGTGAAATAAACACACTTGAAGTAATTGTATTAGATTCCAGTGAGAATTAAACAGATAGGGTTTTTTTACATTCTTAAAAATTTACCCTTTCTGAAATGCTTCTACACATTGTTATGTGTAGCCACATTTCTGAACTAACAAACCTGCAAACTGAAATAAGGTGCAGTTTTTTTCTCAAAGGTCTGTATTTGCTAAGAAAAGACTTGCCTGGGATTAGCACTAACCAACGAGGTTCTTCACTGTAGCAGTGCCCAGAGCAACAGCATCGAGTGGAGAGGGGGCATTCGTTGTGCAGCAGAACTCATCCTTGGACACCGGCACAGATCCATGTGTGGGGAAATATACAGCTTCCACCAAACTCATTCTAGGCACAAGTGTTTAAACTCAGCTGTGTGCTGAATAAGCTGACAAAAATTTGCTTCATGTTTGTGTAGCTGTTTCTGCCTACAAAAGGGTACGTTAGCAGTGTGACAAGTTGCACAGATGTAAACAACCATGTAAAACGTAATCCCATGATGTTCGGTTACAAGATTCAGAAGGATGAAGTCTATGGCAGCTCATGCTACTTCATGTCTCTGATGTTGTGACGAGATGTTCCTTTTTTCTCAGTTGACTGCTATTCCAAACAATAGGATAGGACAGTAATGTCCACAGTGCTTAGGATGAATTTCACTTACATATTTGTGGAGCTGTTGTGATGGAAGGAGCTGCAAACCCGTACAGTAATAGTGATTGCAACGGTTTTTTCAATAGGAACATTCGCGTGGCTGTCCTGCCCTGTTCAGAGAGCACAAGCTGCTTGTTTCGCACAAGACCGGTGGAAGCTTCAGACAATCTTGTGTACAATGAAGTGTTTTGGGTTTCTATCTCTTACCCTGCTTTACGCCAGAAGACTTTAAGAGTCGATGTTTGCACTGTAGATAAGTCTCACCTTGAAGAATGTTTGGTTAGTATTAATGTCTATTATTATATCTTTGTGTTTGTTCCCTTTCTTGAATTAGACAAAATTTTAACTCTGGCAATTTCTGTAAAAGTTTTTTTTAATAATTCTTATCTATATGATCTCTCCTAGGTAGATTCTTTGCAATAACAATTTTGATCAGGAAAAAAAATAATTATTACATAAATGTTTTGTTACAGAACTACTGATGACTTTGTCAGACTACTAGATTTCCCTTCTCTCGTTATTTAATATGAAACACTACCTATTCTTCTTCCTTTTGGAAAGATTTGTTGTAATGTAACTGAGAATAGACTTACAGGAATGTGGAAGCCATTGTAGAATATTAAAGATCTCAAAAAGATTTTTTTAAAAACTGCTATTAATCCACACTGTTAAAATCTATATGAGTATAGTTTTTAGGTGCAAATATTGCCATAGCCAGCTGCCTCCTATTGTTAGAAGAGCTTTTTTTGTTGCTCAGTATTACCTGAGCAAGTTGATTTTAATAGAACTATTTCTGGAGTATTGTACTCCAGAACATGTGTAGGGTGTGTTGAGCTGGGATATAAGCAACCATTAAGTTACAGAAAGGTTCATGTTTTGTCCTGCATGTTTTCCATAGCATCTCCCTTGGCTGGAGAGGTGCATGTTTTACGGTGCTTCTGCATTTCTTCCTTCCCTTGCTTTGCAAAGCACACTTTGGCTCAGGAAAGCATCTATTTTCCAAATGAGTTTTTTTTCTTTTGTCAGTTTGTACAGGCCTACAGGGCCTGAGCTCCAGGTGGGAGCACGCTGACTTTCAGGAGGTGTGCTCAGCATGCAATCTGCTGGACTGGGCTAGTGCAATGGAGTCCACTCAGACATGGATTAAATTTAAAAAAAAAGTCTGTTTTACTTTGGTTTTTAATATGTCAGGATGTATACTAAATGTAACACAGTAAAAAATGACAAGGCAGATGAAGAGGAATGGAATATACAAAGCCAAAACATCTCAGTCTGAAGCAGTGATTTTTGTCAGCCTTGCAAATTTCTTGAAATTTCTTAAGTTTAATCTCCTGTTCCTTTCTCTTTTTCTTTATTATCTGTAATTTATCCTGGCTGTAGTGGCACTGTTCATACTTCTGCATTGTCATACACAGAAGCTGTAGTGACAACACTTGCTACTTGTATTGGAAGCCCTGGACAATGTTAAAAATAATTAAACAAAGCATTACTAGTGCTGTTGAAATGGGGATAAACAGGGCAATTTTTCTTTTTCTGAAGATTGCTGAAGTCAAGTAGTCCTGGATTTTCACTCATTTCATCTTACTGATGTGGTAGTTGTTAATTTTAGTATTACACTAAAACTGTGGTTTTGCTCTCAATAGGGTGGAGCACAAATTAGCCTTGCTGAAACATGTAGATCCGGAGAGAAATCAACCCGTTGGTATAACCTCCTCAGTTATAAGTATCTGCAGAAGCAAAACAGGAAAAGTAAACAAGGAAACAGTCACTCTGAAGTACCCTGCACTGAAAAAACAGTAAGAACAACTGCTTAAATCAAACAGATCTCTTCTAAACAGTACTACTGAGTGGGTTTATGAGGCTGAAGGACTGACTGTTAGAGCAGACAAGAAGTGAAGGCTGGTGTGTTTATATTTAGAACTTGAAAATGTCATTAAGCGCAGCCAAATAATTCACATGTCGATTACAGATATGCTCTTGTCCTGGGCTAAATACTTACTGAAATCTGCTCCTTACAAAGCTGAGAGATGTGGTGTGTGATCTGGTGTAAGTGAGGTGTGAGCTCTTGCCTTTCTTCCCACAAGACAGTTCAACTCACTGCACTGAACCTGCTGAACGAGTCAAGATACAGACTTACCTTTGCACATGCATGGCATGCAGTGTGCTCAGCCTATAGCTGCACGTGTGCATATGCAAGTGTAACTGGGAGAGGTGGGCCAGGTGTGCTCACACAGGCTTGCCTGAGCACTGTGTGTGCAATAGGCTGCTCAAACAACACAGGTGTGGAGAATACGACTCCCTCCTGCCACCAGAGGAAAGCTGGTTGGGGCTGTTCTGACCAGAAAGGCTGAGTGCTTTGCAGTTTGTAAGAGTCATATCTTCACAAGAAGCCTCTTGCTCTCCTCAGGACTCTGTCTCGGCACTCTTGGAGCAGACAGCTGTTGAACTGGAAGCTGTGGAGAAGAAACTGGAGGAAAGCAGAAGCACTTTAACTAGTGGAGAGAGCTGGTAGGTACATCCCACTACCAGCATTGTGGGATGATCAGGGCATTTGGGGATTCATGTGCAGAGAAAAAAGATGACAGAGAGCTATGGGAGGTTGCTTCTGTCTCTTTTTGTTTTGGTGAAAAATCCTGTTTCTTCTGTTCTGGAGGTTGTGCTTGGGAAATGAGAAGAAAGCTGATAAACATTGAAAATAAACAATAGCACTGTGCTAATTTTGTTATTTGTACAATGTTCTATGGACGTCCATGAACATGGGGTTTGGAACTAGATGATCTTTAAGGTCCCTTCCAACCCTAACCATTCTATGATTCATTATGTCAAAGTTCCACTGTATGGTGCAAGGCTTTACCTGAATATTAATTTTGTCTGTTGTTTACATGGTTCAGATTCAGATTTTATTAATGAAGCCCAACATTTGAAATAAAAAGCAGGCCTGACCCAATGGGTTTGATGGAGAAGCCAGCTGTGAGTTCAAAGGAGCTGAAAAGGGTATAAAACGATGCTTCAATTTTGTCCAGCATTGCTTTTTAAATTAAGATTAATGGCATCCTAATGCATCTCCTTAAGATGCACTCACCTTAAGCTGAGACCACATGGCTGAACCTCAGCTTGCTTCTTTTGAAGCAAGATCGGTATGGAGTTTTTGGTGGCAATGATTGCCTTCTGGTGCAGCTTCACTCCAGTTTCAATCATTTCCTTATAAGCCTGTGTTTGTGTAATCTCAGTGGCTACAGGACCTGCCAGGTACAACTGGCTGCCTTGGGGACATGTTTCTATCCAGCAGGTTATAGGAGGTAACTCCTGCTGCAGCACAAGAGTATTGTCCACAATAGACCAGTTCAATAGCAAAGCTGTTCTTAACAGGCAAGATGAAGAGGTTCCTGATCAGGAAGAACAGGATGAGATCAGTGAAAATGAGGCAGAGGAGGAAGAAGAATTCTATGCTGGAAAATCACTGTGGGAAACAGAAGAAAGTCTGAATTCCCAGCTGCACATGGAAATAGCAGTGAAGGTAAAGTCAAGGGCCTTTTGAAGAGAAAGATGAGTTATGCTTCCCATTGCTCAGCTGACTCGGTTGCTGTTGAGCTGAGCAAGGCTGGAGTAGTTATTTGAAAGTTCATGATTGATGTTGAAATATTTATCTTCCTGAGATCTTTTTAAATAACTCTACATGACCATTTTGTCCCACAGTTAATGTAGCATTGTTTTATGCCTTCTTTTTGCTGCTTGTGAAAACTGTTTTCATTAATGTGACAATAGCTTTGACCTTGTTTAATTCTGAACGTAGTTGTAGTCTAATAAATATGAGCTCTCTGTGCATGTGCATACAGGAATTTGGATCTTTGCTGCAGATGCACAACAAGTAAAGGAAGAGTCTTTAAAATCATACCTCTGTTCGGTATGAGAGTGCCAGGTCACATTGATGGACTGGATCAACAGGCAAAGGTCATTGGAATCAGTTGTGCTGTACAGTGATCGATGGATGTGGAGCCCTTGGGGAACGATACAGTTAATGTAGCAGCTACTGAGTTCGAAGAGTGAAGTGTCAGGGCACCTGCGTAAAAGGGCTAAACAATATCTGGTTTTGAATGAGATGCCTCTGGGACTGAAAATGGAGATGTATCCCAGGTGGCTGTCAGACAGTCCTGGTTGTGTGTCATTGGTAAGATGGCAAGCTGGCATTTTCACTGCTGTATCTGTCTTTCAGGTGGATAAAGAGACAAACACAGAGAGCCTTGCACAATCTTCTACTGTAGTTCGGCCAAAAGACAAAAGAGCAGCAAATCCAGCCCAAACTCAGTTTGTCAGAGGTAGCACTATCATCCGCTCAAAAACATTTTCACCAGGACCACAAAGTCAGTATGTTTGTCGGGTAAGAAAAATGCAACCCTGAGGTTATAAATGCTGTTTTTCATTATGTTCACTTAATCTGATTTTTTTCAGAGAGACCTGACACTGCTTTCTTTTCTCCGCCTTTGACCTCAGAAGTTGCTCTGTCATCACCTCCTAGATAGTATCTTTCCTTGGAACTAATAGTATTAAACACAAATTTATAAAATATATATGTGCACATATGTTTGTGGTACATGCAGTATATTGAGATGCCCAGACTAACCTGGAAGGGCTGCTTGTGCGGCAGTGATGAAGCAGCTGCATAGCAAACCCTTTCTGACTGCTATAAGACTGCTTGGTGCTAACTTGAATTGACTTAGCTGTGACCACCTGACTTTAGATGAGGTGAACATGAAAGCTTGATGGAAATGGAAAGGTAAGTAGCTGATAATGTCAGCAAAAAAACTGTGGAAGCTTGAAAGTCTCCAGTGTGCTTTGTCTGAAGGTAACTGAACAGGCCACTTACTGGGTCAGGATGTCACTTCCACTGCTTTGAAATGTTCGTTCACAATTATTTTCTAGATTGAGGGTCAGGCTAAACTATAAATAACTCGACTTTTGAATTGAATTGGCAAACAAGAAGGCACTGTGTTTTATCATGCATGACCTGTCCTAAGTGGGCATGCTCTTAATACAGTCCCATGTTTTACAGATGTTAGAAAAGAGTTTGTTTTTTTAATTACTTAGTGGGTTTTTTCAAGGCTGTTTTGCCCAGCCTCTTTACTTGCATGAGAGAAGGGCAGTGGGGTAGGGTCCCTTATAGCCTAATTTAGAGCCTCTCTTTCCATGCAGTCTGTTCCCAAAAAAGGGGCAGAGTTCAAGGCTTGTGGCAGAATCTGGCCATGCCAAACGATTGCATGTTGTGCACTCAGATTGAGATGGCAGCTGTCCACTGTAGCCTTTCACAGAACTTCATAGTGCTGCTTACATCACTGCTTATAATCACTTACAGAACCCTCTGATCTTGCTAATGTGTGTATGCACTGCTTGTATTCTTTCATGAAAAATATGTGGTTTTCACTTCAATTTTCAGCTGAACTTAGCGACAGTGACAGTTCAACACTCTCCAAAAAGCCCCCCTTCATTCGAAACGCAATGGAGAGACGAAGTGTCAGAGTGAAGCGGGTAAAAACATCACCACTTTTTTTTTTTTCTCTCTCTAACATAGACACTTGCAATAACCGGAGAACTGTTTTAAAGGAAGAATTTGCAAACATAAATCAGTTGCCACGTGCTTTCATTCACAATCTTTTGCGTGTGAGAAGTCTCTCAAGGCTACTTTTCTTTGATATATCAGAACATCACAGGAATGTTTAACTTGGAACTCATTTAGAACAATCAATTTAGGAAGATGGTTCCTGGTATTTTCCATCTTGTCAGAGCGAGATAATCTTAAGTACTTAAAAAAATTTGAGGAGCTGGGGAAGAGGGTGAGGGGAATGATGTCTCAGATGATCAGTTGACCCCGTTGTAGTGACTCTGGGGCACACACTGAACTTCTGTGCCCGTTGTGATGTCAATCACTGAAACTCCCCTGGGACACTGACAGCTGAGATGGTTTTCTTGGGGCAGCTTTTGTTTGAAAATAGCAGAAAGCAACATAATATGTTACTGGCAAAAACAAACACAGCTTTTTTCTGCTGCATTGTGGATTCATCTGAAGAGGAGGCTTAGGGGCAAGGTGTTCAAGCAAGACTTTTTTTGATTTGGAGAAGCTGACAAGGAAGAAATTTAGTGGAAACACTGAAATCAAAAGGCTTATCTATAAGACTTGCTTAAGTTTGTGCTTTCTGTCTCAAGATGGATTGGAAAGCGGGATCAATAGAAATGCTTTGTGTGAAAAATGGGTCTCATGGAAAAATGAGTGTCATGATGTATTTGGCCCTTCACAGGGGAGTGGTCGGGACAGTTCTCATCACTGTGTGTTCACACACCCCTTCTTTTCTAGCCTTCAATCAAGTCCTTTGGTACAGAGCGTCTAATCCGCACTTCATTGGACCTGGAGCTGGATCTGCAAGCTTCGAAAACCTGGCATGATCGGCTGGTTCAGGAGATCTCGGTGCTGAGGGAACTGAAGGAACAGTTGGAACAAGCTCAAAGTCAGGGAGAGAAAGAGTTGCCGCAGTGGGTACAGGATGATGAGAGATTTCGACAGCTGCTGAGACTGGTGGAAAAACGAGTGAGTAATACCTGCCTTCGGATTTTATTCAGAGTGTTTGAGAACTGTTATTTGAGAAACAGGGGACTTGGGACAGTCAGGAAGTGAATCCTTAGCACTACAGTCACTCGTATCTTCCACTGAGGCTCCATCAAACAAGCGATTGATAATGGAACCTGCAGTCCTTGAGTGTCTGGCTAGTCTCAGGTGTGGTATGTACAAACTGCAGAGTCTGTGCCTGCCTTCCTACAGATACCAGGGTTAGGAGAGTAGCAGTTATGTCTCTTGCTTCTTCTAAGACAAATAATGGCTGCATAAAACTTGTGCACAGGTGACACTTGGCTTTAGAAAAGGATCCTTGTGCATATGAAGTGATAATGCAAGTCAGATGATAGCAGACTTTCTGGCTTTAAGAGCTTAATAGTATCTATCTTTCTGCTTATAAAGGGTGGACTGCAGGGCAGGGACGGAAAGGAGACAGAACTAATTGCCAAGAATTTCAACAAATGGTTCATTAAACAATTTTGTTTGCTTTTATGAAAGTTGTCTTTCATTGCATTATTACTTTTCTGGAGAGGATTTAAATAAAAATCATTAACTTCAAAAGGAATGTATTTACAGATAAGGTAGGTAAACCTTCAGGAATGCGTATGCCTGGGTAGGTGATGAGCAAGGTGGGCAGCCTTATGTCATGTTTGTTGGGGTTTTTTGGGGGTTTTTTTAAATAAATTATTCCATAGCTGATTATCTTCATCCCTTAGGTGTTGGACTTCTTGTTCTTTTCTGGAGTTTGTCCCCTCTTTAACTTTCTGTAGAGTTCTGCTAGTCCCAAACCCGTGCATTTACCAGCACAGAGGTTTCCTGCCTTAGCACAGGTGCAAAGAAGAGTAGTCACAAATGCCGTCTGTGTTGTCAGGTGCAGCCTCCCAGTCTGCAGTAGGTGTGGTGTGTCATGGTTAGCACTTGCCTTACTCTGTCTACATCGTACTCTCCCTCGTGTAGAGGGCTGCTTCTCAACTTCTGCGATTTATTGGGGCACCTCTGCTGATACGAGGCAGAAACTTAAGTTATGACAGCACCAGGTGTAGGAGCACGTTGGTCCAAGGTGCTCTTAGGGGCACAGCTGTAACATGGGTTGCAATGTTACATGAGCTGATCTGCTGGCTTAAAAAATATGTCAAGAAGATATGAAGAAGGTGCAGGTAGCACCATAATTCTTACCAAAGGGCTGGAAGAAAACCTTACAAAAAGCTCTCTCCACTACAATGGCTGGCTGACCAGCCTTCAGTTTAGCTTCTGCAGCTTGTGATTTCCAGAGTCAGCAGCTTCCAAACCCCTTAGACCTGCAGCTGAAATACTGCTGTATTTGGACATTAGTTGGGATAAAATTATTCCTTCTGGAAACACAAACAACTCTTTTACATTATTTTATTTGTTTAGGTGGAAAAAACAGAACACAGGTGTGAGCTCAAGGCCGATAAAATGATGAGAGCTGCTGCCAAGGATGTCCACAGGCTGCGAGGGCAGAGTCGGAAGGAGCCTCTGGAAGTACAGTCATTCAGGTAATTAATTACAAGTCACTGGTAAAGGGGAGGAAAACTTGACTGCTACCATGATTTTTCTGTGGATGACTTAAGATGTTGATGAGGAAAGCTAATCTTCGTAGAAGTAGTTAACTGTTCTGCTGAAACAAAATCTTCTGGGTTTTTTTATATTAAAGTATAAGATCTGAGAGTCAGGGAAACTAGCTGCAGTGCTGCACATGATCTCAAAGCAACCAGGAGTACTCCAAGCCATTCCCCACCTGCCAACAAATTCACAAATCCTTTGCTTAATACAGAAGCCGCCCTTTGTTCCCTAAGTAACATGCCTAGAAAGCCAAAAAACTGAGCCTTTCTGAAATGGCTTTTTGATAAGGTCAGTGCGGTGAGTTTAACTGTAAGGGTGCCCAATGTCTGAGATGTAAATAAGAGGTGTGGGTTGTAGGAGGACGTGCTGCTGCTTCTTGTGGTGACAGCTGGTGGGATAAATTTTAATGTGGGTGATGGACATTTCTGGCAAGACTTCTGTTGCATTAACAACTGATCATCTTGTTTTAGAGAGAAAATGGCATTCTTCACGCGGCCGAGGATGAACATTCCAATGCTCTCCGCGGACGATGTGTGATCACCATAAAGTATTTACTTTCCGGACAATTCTACAAATGCAGTTTGGGTTTTGAAGTTATTTATGTGTTATTATGAAGGTACCAAGGCATTTGTATATTAGAGCTTTTGTCAGTATGTGGATGTTTTGGAGATTTTTAGGTTAAAGTTATATCATCACAGAAACCAGCATTAAAGTGACAAGATTGTATAGTTTGTATATTTAGGAATGTATTTTTGGGAAATAGAATTTTAAATAAGAACAAATGCAGCATAAGGTGCTGTTATTCTTAAATAATGCTGTTTAGACTTTTTGTACAGCTCTACCTTTTAGAGGTTTTACTGCAATAAAATAAATTTGAAGGAACCTCACCCCTACCTTCTATGATGTTCTGCATCAGACTCTGAGTGATGTATTTTGTACCCTGGGGGGAATGCAGGGAACCGGTTTTGACTCCCAAGTGCTGTGAACGAATTCTCTGTGAGCTGTGAAACATTTGTGTTTCCTGACAGGTCATAAAAGTGAGGGTGAAGTTCAGGATACTTGCACTTTTAACACTTGTAACTGCAGCTCGTGTCTGTAATGGGTCTGTTAAGGTAACTTGGGGAGCCCATTGAAACCACTGCTGTGGGAGGAGGGCTGCAGATTTTAAGTCCATTTTAGGTTTTTCCAATAAAGTGACCTTTCTGGACAAACCTGCCTTCTCACTTTTTGGCTTGTGTGAATCTTTTCAACTGGCACCTAAATTGTTTGTTTTTTTCTGTCACCAGCTTCAAGTATGTAACTTTTAATATGTCTTGCTCTGTAAATCCTTCAGACCCAGTATTTTTGTGAGGTAGGTGGTGGATCATGTACTCTGGGTAACTGGCACACTCCTGGAGTTTTCCCTTTAGTTCTAAGCACAGGTTTTACTGCAGGTGCGGGAGATGTAACTCACCTGCTCCCTGGTTTCTTACAGAAAAGTGTTATTTTGCACATACTTGGGCAAGAGCCAGTTGACCCATTGCTAGTCCCACCCCCAGCATCTCTGTGCCCAGCTTCTCCTCGCTCTGCTCGCAGCTCTAAGGGACCGTTCCCCACCACCCTTCCCTGCAGACTTGCAATCGCTGTGCCACGGGAGTCACTGTGAGTATCAGTGTTTGTTGGTTTTTCCTCCCTGCTTCTGCCCATTTACTGCCCTTTCCCGGGAGTTCCCTGATGGCGGTGGCTGCTGTGATTCGGGGCTGTCCTGACCGGGTGCCGGGCGGTGAAGGAGGCGGGGCCGGGCGGAGGTGTGTGTCTGGCGGATGCTCTCGCTCTCG
>NW_010324707.1:0-718 GCF_000700745.2 Antrostomus carolinensis | reverse complement strand
AAGTCACATTATTCTATGACTGCAGGATGTTACTGTATTTAGTTATGCTTGTTTTGCAGAACGTGGGACAAGCCTGTCTTTTTAGGATCTGATTTTTTTTTCTCTTCCTCTCCAAACTTTCCCACTAAAGCTTGACAGAAAGTTTTGTTTTCTCCATCCCCATCAGAGAATACTAATTTATAAAGATTAACACACTTTCCTAATAAGTACAGTTCAACCAAAAGCTGGTGCAAATCCCACCATCCTGTCTGGGACCCGTGGGAGCTTCCCCAGCTCCAGGGTTTCACCAGCCCCCAGAGCCCTGAGAACACCTTCAGTTCCCACGCTAAAGCAGAGCCCTCTGGGAGTCTGACAAATGACCCATCTGATCCAAGGCTTCCAGGGCTTGTAAAAACCAGAGTAACATCTGTCTGTACAGAAAATATCTCTTTCTTTTGTTTTCATACCAGATTTATTACTACTCTAGGTTTTAAAAGTTGGTTTGTGTCTGTGTGTGTTGACTTCGTTTTTTTTAGAGAAGAAAGAACAGCAGAGGAAAAAGGTTATAAATTCCCATATTGTTCTGTACATAAATTGTTCCTATTGAAGGACAGAAAAACAATTTCAGATAGGTGCAGCTGATGCTGCTCCTCCCTGCAGGTCAGTGCTCACCAGCGGTGAGGCTGTGCATGTACTCCAGAGACATGGGTCCACACACACCAGCATGGGTGCCTTCACC
>NW_010324706.1:13854-23558 GCF_000700745.2 Antrostomus carolinensis | reverse complement strand
ACCTGCTGGACACGCTTATAAATGGGAAACAGCACTCTGGGTTAGGTACCCCTGACGCGTGCGAAAGGAGGAATAGCCACGGAAAGCAGGGGACTGGGCACTGTAGTTGCTCACAGTCTCTATTTTGCAGGGATAGACCCTTCAGTTTTGGGGTGGATGTGCTGCTAATCCATGAATGGAAGGAAAGCTGTAGAAACATAGCAGTATACAAGACGGGTGGGTTTATGGAGGCAAATAAAGTGGGTGGTCATGGTGTGAGGCCAGCAAAAAAGTTATTTTCTGTGGAACTGTCACTAAAAATCTGGGAAACGTAAAAGTGGAATTTCATTTACATTGAAAGGCAAGGTGCAGAGTTTTAGCTGTCAGGTTGCTTCCCTTGTAAAAAAGAGCAGTTGAGTTTGACAGAAGAGAATGTAGGAGCCTGCCACAAGAAAGCAAATGACAAAAAATTTCCTATAGAAGAGTCTCTAGCTACTTTACACTCATCTTCCCACTATGTTTTTTGCTGAACCTACTGCCAAGAACAAACTACTGAGCAGCAATACCAAGATTATTCACTGTTTAGTCATGGTTGAAAGCCAGCTACAAAGTTGTAATGTTGATGCGATATGACTCTTGTGACAGCTCTGTTGCGCTTCTACTCCCTGGGATTATAGTGTTGACAAGATTAACTTTACGCGCAAATGATGCTTCAGGAAGAGCTCAGGATCTGAATAACTTGTAGTACAGGAGGCTTTTGTTGGAAGGGAAGCTCCCCTTTAAGTAGGGAGACATTAGTTCTGTCTGCCTCTGACATCACCTGTAATTTTATACTGTAGATATAGCTATTACTTTGGAATTTGATATGCTTTATAGGTGGAGCCCAAACAAACATCTCACATGTCAACACAGATGTTGTCGTCTAGAAGAAAAATGAAGTCACTCAGAACCGTAATGTTTCAAGTCCACCCCTAGAACATATGAGAAAAATGTAGACAATTTAAAAAATGTTTGTTCACAAAAAACTATACCCACTTATTAACCTTTTAGGGGATATTCAGTATTGAAGAACATGGAAGCTGCTCTTAGCTCAGATGTGATAAAAGTAGAAGAGAAATTGCTCTCATAAATTTTGAGACTTGGGGCAAACTAGAGCAGTTACAAGTATTCATGTTACAGTAGCACTCGTGCATTGTCTTCCAGTGCATAATCAAGCAGGTCTTTAGTAATAGCCTTGCAATAGGCACTCAGATAGCTAAGTAATATTTTCCTATATGGTGTTTGATAGAAAGGATGCTGAGAAATTGTGTCTGTGGTCTCAGCAAGGGCCCAGTGGGAGGTAGCCAGTAGAATATGTCAAAAATAGAAATTCTGTCCTGTTGTAGTCCTTTGATGTTATACTGGCAGTACAGAGGAATGCATTTACCATGTTGGACTCGCATCATCATGGTCCAAAAAACAGGGTCAGGGTTCAGTGATCAGGGTTCATTCTTTCCTTATGATCTGTTGGAGGTAGTGTACAACTGAACTGTGGGAGCAGGAACTGAAACCTGGTTGAGCACCCAACTTCCAGAAAAAGCCATGCCACTTCTAGTTTTTCCTCAATCAGACAATCATTTTCTCTACTCTGGCTTGGATTCAACTGGAATGATGTTGAATTAGCCCACCCACCCAGTTAGCTGGCATATAGTGAACTCACTCCATGTGTACCCAACTACTTTCATATGTCCTCAGTCAAATCTGTACTGTTATTACCTGTTTTGTAGGTCTTTTAAAAAATATTTGCACATTTAAGTATTTTTATTTCTTTCTAAAGCTTTTTTTTTGTGTCTACATTGAACTTTGAAAGTAGTAAGTTACTATTTTCATTTATACTGTAGTCTGCGAGCAAACAAGGTTAAATGTAGTGGTCTTCTGGCCAGCAAATAGTTTTTTATTACATAAAAATTGGGATGGAGGAAGAGGAATCAGTGAGATGTTACATTGTTTACATTGATCAGTGTAAACATCCTGTTAGTATTAGGAGAAATTCTGAAAATGCTGAATAATATAGAACATAAACTCAATTCTCATTTGATGGGGATTCCACCACTGATGGATACTTTTTTGTCATGTCATTGGATGGCATCATTAATTTCATATGTGCTCCATTTTAAAGAGCTTTATTTTTTATTCAAAATGTGAAGTGGCATTAGTAATATCCATGCTTTCATAACCCCCGTAGGCCAATTTATTTGGGCTGTTCCCAAGAGTGGTTTTGCTTGTGCCAGCGTTTTCACAGTCATCCTGTTAGCAGGGAGCCAGCTGATCCTGGTGGAGACCAGGCTGGTGGTGAGAACCTACGGTCAGGGGCTAGTGAAAGAGCGAGTTCCAAGTAGCAGCTCACGTGTGGCATAAAGTAGCTCTTTGAAAAGCCCCTAGTAAAACTGTATGTGTATGACAAGCTCTAATTTCCTCAAAGAATGAAGGTGAATTTGTTTTCAAAGTCCATTTCCTATAAAATTATAATGAGTGGCATCAGTTACCTTTGTCACATACCAGCTTTTCAGTAATCTTGCCAGCAATTTATTTGGCTGCTGAGTCTGCAGTTACTTGTGTTTGGGGACTTTGGAATAATCTTAAATCTCTTCCAGTTGTCTGGATTTTCCCTAGTCTTTCAAGAGTTACTAAAAATTAGTATCAGGAGGCCAGAGGGAATTTCAGGTGGTTTTTAAAAGAGTGTTGTGTACAAGAACACCAACCATATCCTGGGCTGCATCAAGAGAAGTGGGGCCAGCAGGTCGAGGGAGGTGATTCTCCCCCTCTACTCCGCTCTTGTAAGGCCCCACCTGGAGTACTGCATCCAGTTCTGGAGCCCCCAACACAAGAAAGACAGAGACCTGGACCAGTTAGAACGAGTCCAGAGGAGGCCACCAGGATGATCCAAGGGCTGGAGCACCTCTCCCATGAGGACAGGCTGAGAGAGTTGGGGCTGTTCAGCCTGGAAAAGAGAAGGCTCCGGGGAGATCTCATAGCGGCCTTCCAGTACCTGAAGGGGCCTACAAGAAAGCTGGGGAGGGACTTTTCATAAGGGCAGTTAATGACAGAACAAGGGGAAATGGGTTTAAACTGGAAGAGGGTAGGTTTAGATTAGATATTAGGAAGAAATTCTTTCCTGTGAGGGTGGTCAGACACTGGAACAGGTTGCCCAAGGAAGTTGTGGATGCCCCCTCCCTGGAAGTGTTCAAGGCCAAGTTGGATGAGGCTTTGAGCAACCTGATCTAGTGGAAGGTGCCCCTGCTCATAGATTATATAATCTCTTGATCACCAGGTTCCTGTCAGTGATCAATATATCCCAATTAATCCCTATAGCATGTAGGGGTTATTATTGGTACATTTATTAAGAGTATGGACATTTTATCTGCAATTTTAAGCCAGTTTTTCTACTGGCTGTAGTAGTTTGTGTTCCCAGTCTGAAGCCCCCTAAATTATGTAAAATCCACTTGTTTCCTTCATGCTGTGTTGCTGTCTGAACGAGTTATTCCATGTACTGCTCAGTATTTCTGATTCAGTATCCTGAGGCAAGACCTTAACCTGGCCTTCTCCTGGGCTCTGTCAGCACAGTATGCTTTGCGGGCATTGAGGATTTGTAGCTCTTGCTCTTATCAGCAACTTGAAGCAATTAATTACTTCTTTACTCTAGAGTAGCACCACAGCATCAGCTTTATCCTTCTTAAATACCTTCTATGCAGAGATTTCAATATCTGAATCATGCAGACTATTCGTTCTATTTCTTTCATAGTATCAATAAAATCTCTTTCCAATGACAATTACCAGATCTTCCTATATCTTAAGTCAGGTTCCAGTTATCAGGATATAAACAATTCTATATTAATTCTTGTGATGTTCTTTGTCACATTGGTTTCATTTGTTTGTGCCATGTTGAGCATCATTTAATACAGTGCTTGCTTCCTTTGAGCTCCTAGATTAATATCCTTCCAGCTTGTGCTCTACCTATGAAACTGTCTTTACCCTGACCCATGAGTTTTTGCACTTGTACCCTTCCGAGTCTCTCCCCCATCCCACTGCAGGGGAGAGTGAGCGAGCGGCTGTGTGGTGCTCAGCTGCCTACTGGGGTTAAATCGCAGTAGTCCTTTTAGTGCCCAATGTGGAGTTTGAAGGGTTTGAGATAAGGACATAGTTGACTGGAGTGTGAGAGACCAAATTTCTAGCTGTTACAGCTACTCATCAGCAGGGCTTGCCATGGGTCTTGCTTGTTTTATGGCATGTTAGAGTCTAGTGCTTGTTCGTGGCTGCTTTTTGCTTTGCCTGTTTGCTGTACTCCTTGTCATCCATAATTCTGAACGGAGCTGTGCTTTGCACCAGTCCAGCCCTATATTCTACCCAGGGCTTCAAAGAAGAAAAACAAAAGTGGAGTGGGTTGTGTATAACAGGTTTGCTCATACACGTATGCAGCTGAAGACATAAAGTCAGAAAAGTCTAGACTTGCTGTGCTTTATGCTCTTGGCACTGACTGGCGATTACGATTTGTTTCTTGTAGGTACTTGTTCTGGTGTTGGAGCAGAAAAATTTACTCGTTGAACAAGTAGTAACCTGATTGAGGCAAATAAAAGCTGTATTCAGTTATGGATTACTGAACATGATTGCAATGTTTAAATCTCTGGCCAGTGCTTAAGAATCTTAAAATCAGCCAGCGATGTGGGAGTGCTCTTGCATTCCAGAAGAAACACTACCTGCAGTCAGGCAGGCAGGGTCAGCGGTAGGAACAGACTAACTAGGGAGCTGTATGTGGCAAACATATCCCTAGGGCGGTGAAAGAACGTTGTGTTGGCATGGTTGTGTGAATGAGGGGTGAAGAGCTGCTTTTCACAGTGCTACCAACAGTACCAAACGCTGTCCCAGGCACCTCCAGGCCTTGGGCAGGAGCCATGGCTGCCCAGGCTTTGCTTGCCAGCTCTTCAGCTGCTCACTCCGCTGTTTGTTCCCCTCGCTGCCAGCTGCTGCCAAACTGAGAGGGAACAGAAGCCCAGGCTGGACTCTGCAGAGGACCGGGAGAGCCCAGACCTCTGGTAACAGTCCTCTTGACTAACACTGCTGAAAATACTTACCACTTACCCTCTTTTCAGCTTCTAAAAAGTAAGCCTGGATCCTGAGGCTTCCTTGGACTCCAACCCTTGTCCTTTCAGCCCCTATAAAAAAGGGGCTGTATAAAAAAGATGCATAAAATAATCTCATAGGATAATCTCATCCCCCTTTATAGGCAGTAGTGGGTGGCAATTGCCAGCAGCTATCTTAGCATGACAGGGAGACACAAAATGTTTGACTCTGTGCTATACCAAAATAGGCATCAGGTATATCCACAGAAAGTTTTTTCCTAAATTGAGAAACTTCCATGATTAGAGAAATTAAAGCTAGTTTTTGTGGTTGTTTTGTGTTTTTTGTTTTTGTTTTTTTTTTCTTCTCCTCCGTGCAGAACATGATAGGTAGAAAAGAATCCTGCACTTCAGGACAGATACCGATGACCGACCTAAGCTGCCTTGCCTATGTGCTGGAAGAATGGACTGTTGTGGAGTACCTGAAGAAATACCTTTTTCATCTGGTCATCATCTCACTGACAATGAGTGCAGTATTAGTTTTTTTTATAGTTCCTTTAACAATCCTCTTTTTCATTTACCTTAGTAATATTATGCTTTTAATATATCAGAGGAATGGTGAGGTAAAAGCAGATCCCTTGAGTGATGTTTGGGATGGTGCAAGGAAAACTATAGCAAGCTTTTGGGATATATATGCAAGAATATGGCATGGTAAGTATGACATGACTTGTCTGAAGCTTTGAATTACAATAAATAGTAAATACACATAAGTTTTAAAATTTTTTTATTTCTTCCAAATGGATGCAAAGAAATTACATTTATTATAATTTGTATGGCATGTAACCCAAAAGTTTCTGCCTCAAAGACTGATTGCAGTATAGAATAAGCAGAATGGAAAGGAGAAATTAGGTTGTATAGGGTATATTTCTCTTAAGTGGATAGGCAGGTGCAGTTCTCTGCATATGGTATCAGAGTGAAGTGCAGTGTTAATTTTACTTCTAGTAACATAACTGCAAGAGAGGTGTGCGATTCATTTTTCCCTTAGTAGCTGCTTAAAACCCACTTAATAAATGATTGAACTACCACCACGACTACTTGGAAATGTAATTAGTTTATTTTTAGTTGGCAAAAACTACTTTGTGTTATGACAGTTGAAAATAATTTTAAGAGCTGTATGGACAAATAAATAATTAGATACCACATTTAAATTTGTTTTGTGGCACAATTTAAAAGTAATCTGATTTTTCAGTTACATTACACTCAACCTTCAGCTACTTCCAACACACCTTGCTCCCTAAGAGGATCCTCAGGCACATGTTAGGCTCTTGTTCTTTCCACAGATGTAGTTTAAGGCTATCAGCAAGACTTAACTTTGCTGCCCTAAGGATGAAGAATAACAGATTATTATTTATGTTACTATCCTTCCTCACAGTTTTTGCCTAATCTTTGAAAATTATGCAGTATAAAACTTTCTCCATCTTCTCCTAGGATTTTGCCTGCTCCATCCCCATCCTTCTCCCTGAATGGCTGATGATAGGAGCTGTGGCAGGGATGGAGATGAAGGCAGAGGAACAGAGCTCTTAGTTGGCAGAAGCTGTAGCTTTCCCAAGCTTTTGTATTCATTACTCTGGCTCTGCCTAAAACCTAAATAAAATGTAGGAACAGCCAGGAGAGGGATTTACAGAAGTCCATGTCTGTGCGGAAATTCATTTCCACTGTAAATGAATACATTTAACTCTCATAGACAGAACCTGTCTTTGGGATTCTTAGTGATTCTGTTTAGGACTTAAACATCTCAACCAGAGAAACTTTTTATTATGTAAAATCCCAGACTTTTCATTCTGCCTGACACAGCGGAGGTTCATACTTCCGTATTTCAGGAAAGCATCCTGACTGCTTGTTTGCCTCTCATTCTGCCAATGAAGTAGTTTCACACCAGTACAGTAGGTTTGTTTTTTTTAAAAAATTATTTTACTTTCGACTAGGAAAAGTTCCTAATGGGAAATAATTAATTTAGTCCTCTCATTGGGAAAAATGTCAGGTTCAGGTCTGATCTAGTGATTAAACTGATCAACAAATTATTACACTGATAACCTGTGGTGTTTGAGGGGCTTTCTCTTTGCTATTGATTAAAAGTTGCATCCAGAACTTAATCCTTGTAAAAGCTACTGCAGAGGCTTTCACAACTCTCTGAAAGTCATTTAACAAAGGACAGTAAACAGTGTTCTTTAAATTGCCAGATGATTTACAGCTATCATTGTCATTGTGTTGCTTTCCATCCCAAACAGGTTATGAGCTTCATGGTGTGGAAAACCTTCCAGAAGGACCAGGCATTCTTGTGTATTACCACGGAGCTATTCCTATAGACTACCTTTACTTTTTGTCTAGGTTGTTTCTCTGGAAGAAAAGACTTTGTCTTTCAGTAGCTGATAATTTTGTCTTTCGTTTACCAGGTAAGAGCATACTCTCTTGTATTTAAGCATCCTGGATTCACTCAACCAGTTGCTAGTTCTGGTGACATTTACATTTATTACACTTTCAAGAGAGCTTTTAAACTAAAAGACTGGTTTTAGACTTTTAAACTAAAAGCTGAAGATGCAGAAGGGCAAGCAGGGTAGAATATTCTGTCTTTTAAGTGAAAGGTCATAAAAACACTGGTAGACCCTTCAAAGCCAACAAACAGACATGATATAATCCCTTTGGGATGAAATGTCATGCCTCAGTAGAAAGTGTAGGATAGGACTAATTATTGACCTAGTCCAGGCTTGTCAGCGATGGGCTATGAGTGCAGAAGAGCCCAGTAAATGGTAGGATATCAGTTACCTACTTGCCTGCTACACTAGGCAGCCATTGCAGTGGAGTATGACATCAGATCTGTCTTTTGATCAAAGGCTGGAGTAGGACACAAAACTTATTTGAAGATTTTTATTGTTGAAGAGAGCTTTGTAATACAGACCACCACAATACATTCAACACATTGTAGACTGAGAAAGAAATAAATAATTCCATTGTGAAAAGGAGAGGATACAGAAAAGTAAACCTCATTCATTTTTAGAAAAACAAGGTGTAAAGAAGAAGCATCCAGAAGGAGTAACAAGGAGATTACTTAAAGGCACCTTTATACCACTTATATTAAAAAATATTATAATAATAAAGAGTAAAGGAAGCTATTTAAAAGTAGAAGGACATTCTTCAGAAAAGGAAGTTTTGTCCAAACACTGAAAACAAAGAGCATAAACTCTAACAAGTTTGATTCAAGAACATATTAAGGCATCCCTAGAAAAGTGATGAGGAAGAATTTGCTGAAGGTATACTTAGTAAACACTGTGTGGTACTACACACATCAGAAGCATGAAGTCATCAAGAGATGATAGGCTTTTAAGAGGACTCCTAAAGGAAGAAAAAGTTAGCAGGGTGTAGCAAAGAAGACTTCTTTTTTAAGGGATAAATGAGAGGGTACTGTTTCCAATTGAAGTGTCTGTAGCACAGATTTTTATTACAAATGTATAGTAAACTATTGTCAGGATGAAGCAACACTCTTAGCTGTACAATTTCCTGACTACTGATGTGTGCATAACGTATTGCTTGAATTATGTTCATGCTGAAGGAACAGAAGGTTGTAAATATGGTGTCAACTTATAAGAAGGCTACAAAAAGGGCATCTGGTAAAAAAGACCACAAACAATGGAGATTAGGCCTCCCCATTTGCTGCATTAATAGAAAATGTGGCTAAGAGTAATAGACTTGAGCGAAACTTCTCCCTGACCTTCTCTTGCTCTACCATACTTACCTGCTTTCTGCAGAGAAATGCTGCAATTCACAGATTGATTCTTTAAAGAATACTCATGAGCATATGCTGAACCTCAGTCGGTTGGATTAATTACAGTTATGGGAGAAGTCTTCTTGTGAATGAATAAATGGTTAAAAGGTACAAAATCAAGGCTGGAAATAAATAGCTCATTTTCACAAAGAAGAAGAATTCACCAGGTATACCAAGGAATAGCAGTGCTGGCACCTATATTGTTCAAAATAATCATAATCTAGATCAGTAGTGAGGTGACAAAGCTTTATACGGGCCTTTCTTTTTTTTTTGCAAGGCAGTAAAAGCTTACACAGTGAGCACAGTTATCTACCAATACTGAATCACTGACTGATTAAACAGCAGATGAAACTCAGTATGAGTTATAATGCAGTGCAGAAGGAAAGAAAAACAAGTCTAAACACATAAACATGTAATTAGACTTTAAATTTTCTAGATGACTTCAGGAATATGTCA
The DNA here is from genome assembly GCF_000700745.2 of Antrostomus carolinensis. NCBI lineage: Eukaryota > Metazoa > Chordata > Aves > Caprimulgiformes > Caprimulgidae > Antrostomus > Antrostomus carolinensis. The sequence goes on along the minus strand of NW_010324706.1, from coordinate 14,210 downwards.
GCTTAAGTCTTAGCAATCACCAAAAGGCAAACAGAATTTTAGGCTTATCATGAAAACGAAGGAAGAGAAAATACCATTATTTACTCAAAATGCATATGATGCCCACATCTTGAGTACTGCATGGAATTCTGGTCTCCCCATCTCAGAAAAGCTGCAAAATAATAAAGATACAAAAAAGGACAAGGGCAATCAAAGGCCTGGCATGGCTTCCTTTGGGGCGCTAGGACAGAAGTCTTGCAGGACTGAGGGATAGAAAATACTATGTGACCTGGAAAAGGGCAGTAAGAAGTGATAATATGTTCACGTGATACATCATAATTCTTAACAGGCAAAGGCTTTAAAGCCAAGCAAAGGAA
>NW_010324706.1:0-13831 GCF_000700745.2 Antrostomus carolinensis | reverse complement strand
ATTCCTGGCTGCAGGATAAAACAAGATATGAGTTCACAAAAGGATTAAACGAGGTCAACATATGTCTTTGAAAGAAAGATCTGTAAAGTATGATGCCTTGAATAAGATTAAATGCAGTTAAATTACAAGATGCAGCACTGTGTTTTCTCATGTCTTCCAAGATTTCTGTTGCAGACCTTTGTCAAAGTTGCAGTGCTAGACATCAGTTCTGGCAATCCATAGCTGTTGTTTACATTTATTAATATAAACAATTTATTTGCAAACTATGCTGTTGGAACAGTGAATTTGAAGATTGGGGAGACTCTCATTTGCTGAAGCTCTCTATGGAAGTTCCAAATGGATAGATTTAAAACGTGAAGACAATATAAGAAAACGTACAGTGCTCCTATGGTTCTCAGTCTGTCTTTTGGAGAAATCCCAGTTATGGAAACAAAGGCAGGAGATTCACTGAACTGTTCATGCAGTGCTGGAACTGCCCTGCTAACTTCTGCCATGCATGCATCTTAAGAGTCGTACAGCAGTCCAGTTTGATCCACCCAGTTTGCAATTTAATTGCAAAATACTCAATTTAATGACAAAACCTCAACATTTAAAATGTTAAACTTCACATTTTAAAAGAACACTAAAAATAGTTGTTTGTCAGGTATTTATTTTTGTAGTAATTTTATTGTACTGAAAAGTTATATTTTTTCTGTATTAAAATATTTTAAAAGGAGTGAGGAATAGATTTTTATTTTCAGATTTCCAGCTATGATGCACAAGTTTCAGTTGCATGGCTGGTGTTTTGATAATAATGGAAAATAGCATGTGGAGGCATTAGTTTATTGAGATGCTTCTGATAAGCTGGTTCATCTTCATAACATTTGGGCAAAAACACTATCACATATTTGTCATTTTGCCAGTATTTACCCTGTAGATGTTTTCTTTCCTTCACACAAATTTGCCTTAGTCTAAATATATACCTATTAGATCTTAATTTAGCTGTAACCTTGTTCCTACATGCAAGCAGTATTTGTGATATATTGTTAGAATAATATGTATTTGCTACTTATTTATTGCAGGACTTAAATTATTATTGGAAGTGACGGGTGTTATGCCAGGTACAAGGGAGGAGTGTCTCATTGCACTGAAGAATGGATACTTGGTGTCTGTCTCACCAGGTGGAGTTAGAGAAGCACTATTCAGTGATGAAAGTTATCAGCTCATGTGGGGAAATCGAAAAGGCTTTGCTCAGGTCGCTCTAGATGCAAAAGTGGTGAGTATTATATGTTACCAGTCCCAGTTTATGCTTACTGCATACATGCTTCACTATAAAATGTATCTTAGGAGTGCTTGTTAGAAAATCTTCCAAACAGAAGAAAAGTTTTGAGAGTAAAGATTTCTTTCCCCACCAGTTCCCTAAAGCACATAAATCTGTAGGGAGCAAGGGTTTTATAGAACTGTATAGCTTTTTCTTGACTGTTGCAAGGCATCCATCTCTGCAGTTCCATGTCTACAGTTCTATCATGCAGGCATCTAATTTCTTGCCTTGAGGAATCTTCACTGTGGTCCTTCTCCACACTGCTGTAACATTTCATTCTTCTTTCTTATCCTACTAGACTTGTATCTTTATCTTCCTTCTATATACCCAGTCATTTTCCTATGGCTTTTTAATGTGTTATCCTTATCTCTCTCTCTTCTCATTTATTCTGGGAGGGTCCAGAATTTTGTCTTTACCCTTACTTTCCTTCATGTTTGTGAAAGATTGCATGAACTAACACAAGGTGTGTCTACAGCAGTGTCTGAATTTGAATTGTGTATGCATGTTTGAAGCAGTTTTTCCATCTCCCTCACTTACCATGCTTTCATTCACATCATGGAATGTGTTAGAATACCCGAGCTGCGTTCCTTTTGGCTGAAACTAAACCAAAAGTGGGACCTAATACTCTCCAGTTGCAAATGGGTATTCATTCAATGATAGCAGACAAGAATTAGTTGTACAAAAAAACAGAGCACTGAAATGTGTTCAGTGTTGATACCAGATCCTCAGCATCCTCTAGAGATGTGCTTCCATTTGTTTGCACTCTACTAATGTATACATGGCCACAGTTTCAGTTATATTTTCCATATGGATGATGATCTACAAATACAAAGTTCTACCCCTGGCTCTGACTTCTTCAATCTAATTCCACATGTGAGACTGTTTCTCTGATATAGTCTTTGTGAAATAATTTTATTTGGGATGGCATAGAGCTGAAAGAACAGCAACCCTGTCTTTTTCCTAACTGTCACTTCTCATCATCAGCACCACTAGAGACAAATTTTCTGTCTTAATTTAGACCTGGCATACCTAGTGCTCTCTGAGTCTGACAATACTGGTACACATCCAGGCTTCATCTATTCTGCCATGAGCTTTCTCTTGCTTTCTCATGAATAGTAAAACCACTATTTCTCTTTACATTGTTATGAATATCTCATTAATTGTAGTGCTCTTCTTTGGCCTCCTACACAAACAATTATTTTTTGTCTATATAGGAGGATTTGTACAAGGAGCCAAGTTCTTCCCATGGAACTTGAATTTCTTACCATACCTTTCACTTTTTTTGAGCAAAAAACTCTTTCTTGCCCCATCTAATTTGTTGCTTCTCAAACTTCACTTTAGTCTCTTGTGCTATAGCTCCTACTGCAAAGTACCTAGGGTTGCAAAATGCATGCTTCATGTTAATTTCTCTTCATAACTTTATCTGTCTCTGAAATCTTGTGGGGAGATAACTAAACACTAGAATAAATGTAGGGGCATTTACCCAATGGATAAAATAATTTTAGGCTGGGAGTCCTATTTCTACCTCTTTGTTTGTCTTGTTATGTGGCCTTTTAAAAGTCATGTTTTAGAAGCACATGGAAATAGATGAACAGTAGGACCTAAAATTGCTATCACCTTTTATTGACAGGGTTTGTGAGGTTTTTTACTTAATGAATTAGGTATTCATTGAGGATAAGGTACTTGTGGTGAAAGGTTCTTGTAATTTGTACAACATGTTTGGTAAAATGGACACTGTAGGACTGTCTGTTACCTGGAGGGCAGAGAGAGTATTTTCTCTTTGGATACCTATTAGCTTGAGCTCACCTTTACAGTGCTGCTGGCTCTTGTATCACCTATTATTGCACTCATTCACTTTTGGGTTTTTTTATAATCAGGAAGCCTGACTGGATCCCAGTGTGGTGAGCATCACTGCAATTAGCTTGCAAGGCTACACTGAATTAGGGGCATCATTGATATTTCTCTGGAAATCTGTGATCAGACACACCTTGGATAATGCAACACTTAGAAGTGCTGTGCATTTAACATTAGAGGAGGCTACTATATCTACTAACTTTGTATACCATTTCTTATATAAAGTTTGGCCCATAGTAGTAACTGTATTCCATCTTTTGACAGATTTGGAGTTTGATTGTTTCTGTTTGTTCTTGCTGCATCCTTTTCAATACTGGCCAAACCAGTCTTGTAGGTTTGACTGAAGACTGGGGTTAGACTCATCTAAATTATCAGAATGTGCTCTATAATGCAGCAATTCATATATGCTTTGTTAATACTTATTTGGATCCTGGATGAAGGCAAGATAAGTGCCTTTTTTGAATTTATTCTACATACAGTGTAGTGATCAACTAAAGAACCATGAACACTTGACAGTATTCAAAATGACTCCATGGTGGTTTATAAACTACCACGGATGACTTGGATGGGGATTTCAAGACAAAACAACTTTTATATATAGAATCCTAGAATTTTGAGAGTTGGAAGGGACCCACAATGATCATCGAGTCCAACTCTTGCCCTAGCAAGGACAATCCCAAGATTCAGACCATGTGTCTGAAGGCACATGTTGTCCAAATGCTTCTTGAATATTGTCAGGCTTGGTGCCGTGACTACCTCCCTGGGGAGCCTGTTCCAGTGCTCCACCACCCTCTGGGTGAAGAACCTTTTCCAGTGAAAAAGTTGAAGAAAAGCAAACAAGGAACGTAGTTTCAGCCTCAGTCCTTGCCTACAGGTTGTTTCTACATTCAGTTTCCACTTCATCTTGTATAACTACTCTGCTTACTTGGGGTCAGAGATGGAGACTGTTACTATTTAATGTTATGACTCAGTGAACTTCTGGGACTTACGTTTGTCTCAGTCAAACTGATCTATGCCAGGGGCCTGAGCTTCAGAAATGCCCTCTGTCTATGGCTGGAGTTTAACAGGCTAATGGGGAGGAATTGTAGTTTCTGAAAATCCTTGCATTTTATCTGTGCCAAAAAAAAAATGGTTCAAGTCTAGTTAGGTAAAAGATGAACAGGGACTACAGTTTATAAAATGCTTATGTATGTGCAAGGGGTTTGGATGAGATGATCTCCAGAGGCCCCTTCCAACCTCAACTGTCCTGTGATTCTGTGATTTTTCAAGCTGGCTGGGTGTGATCCAGCTCAGTTCCAGCACAGCAAATCTAAATCTGTGGGTTACTGCAGATCTGATTGTGCTGCTTTAGATGCAAGCTTTTATGTTGTCAGCTCAGGGACTGAATACTGCCACCCACTGTACTTCATTGGCTGATCATAGAATCATAGAATCATAGAATGGTTTAGGTTGGAATGGACCTTAAAGATCATCTAGTTCCAACCCCCCTGCCATGAGCAGGGACACCTTACACTAGATCAGGTTACTCAAAGCCTCATCCACCCTGGTCTTAAACACTTCCAGGGAGGGGGCATCTACAACCTCTTTGGGCAACCTGTTCCAGTGTCTCACCACCCTCACACTAAAGAACTTCTTCCTAATATCTAATCTAAACCTACCCTCTTTCAGTTTAAAGCCATTCCCCCTAGTTCTGTCATTAACTGCCCTAACGAAAAGTCCCTCCCCAGCTTTCTTATAGGCCCCCTTCAGGTATTGGAAGGCCGCTATAAGATCTCCCCTAAGCCTTCTCTTCTCCAGGCTGAACAGCCCCAGCTCTTTCAGCCTGTCTTCATAGGAGAGGTGTTCCAGCCCTCGAATCATCCTCGTGGCCCTCTTCTGGACCTGTTCTAACAGATCCAGGTCTCTCTTGTGTTGGGGGCTCCAGAACTGGATGCAGTACTCCAGGTAGAGCCTAAGACATGTTTCTCTTGCACTATTCCTAAAATTTAAAGCATTTTGCCTATAAGATAGGTGGGTTTCAAACATTTTAAATGTTAGAGATACAGTATTCAATCAATAGCTGAAGCTAACTGTAGTATTTTTAGTGTCCAGTAGTTATTTGCTTTAAAAAGCTGTTACTGATTATTTTTCAAGGGTTTATTTCTAATAATTTTCTATAATTTCTCATTCTGAAGGGTTTACTATTACAATTTCATGTATATTTGATATTTTTGTTATCTGTCAGGCTTTTTTTCCTTTAAATGTTTTCCATCACTTTGAGTTCTTTGTTAGGCTCTAGTTAGGTCTCTTCCTTGCTTGCTTTTTTCTCATCCTATGGTTTCTGTTCTGTGGTAGTGATTCTTAACAGCATAAAGATGGTCTTTCATTCACTTCTGGACAAGTAATTCCAAGAATATGCTCAAAATATGGTTTCAAAAAAATGAAAAGCAACAATAGAGGGGGAAAAAGTAATTGTATGTATGGATACAATCACTGTAAGTTTGTCTACAAACTGTGAAATCTTACCTCAGGCTGCAAGACATGATTGTTTAATTTCAGGTATCTCAAGTGTCTTTCTTTTTAGTCACAATAATGAAGTGAACTTGTTCTGCAACTGCCTAAGGATCTGCCCTCCAGAAGGTGTGTAGACCAGGTCAATGAGGACATACAATTGCCTTATTTGTCCAAGGGATCTGCAGAAGTTTTTTTCCAGTGGAGTATCATTCAAATGTTACTGCTTCAGTGAGATCTTACTTTGAGAAGCAGATGAGATGAGCCAAATGTGAATGTCTGCTTGCTTTCTGCAAGACTTCTTGAACTAAATACTTTCCTATTCATCACATGATATAAGCTTTAGACAGGGAAACTGCAAAACTTCATTTTATGTTTCAGTCAGTGATACTGCAATAAATAAATAACAAACAAGTTATTTTTTTTAGAATCTCAGTTAACTTTTATAGTGTACATTCAAAATGAAACATATGAACCTCTAAGACAATGTCAGTCAGTTTCCTTACAGATGGTGACTTTAAAAAAGCAATGCTTGTGGGAGCTGAGAAACAGAATTTTATTTCTATTCTGGAGTTAATTTTTTTATAACAAGATTCCTTGTTTTGTACTTAACTGACTGATAATTATCCTCTGTATCCAAGCAATTTTCTTAGCTGTATTAACAGGCACTAAAACATCAATTCAAATGTGGTATAACATTTCCATATTTTTGTTTTTTTGTGATTCCTTAGCCCATCATTCCAATGTATACTCAAAATGTCCGGGAAGGATACAGGATGTTTAAAGAAAGAAGTAAGAACTTTAAAATATATTTTAAGTATTTGGAATGTTTTCTCCACTTTTCTCTCAGATTTCTCTCACTTTTCTCTTAGATTTTGCTTTTCAGACTTCTGATTACTTTGGATTCTCTAATACACTTGCTATGGGTCAGAGGTATCTCAAATGTGGAAACAGCTTGTGTGTAACTGGTTTGTGCTGTGTGATTTGGTTCTTCAATGCAGTCTTATTTCAGCCATCTATTAAGTCTATCGAGCTTTGTTTTGGTGGACAGTTACCTAAATCCTGTGATTTCTTCTTGACTGTCAGGTAAAGCATGCATTTTTAAGAAGTCTTCCATATGAATCAGATTTCAAGTTTGGATTGTATTTTCTGTGTCTATAATCTCACTTTTTCCTCCCTTAAACTCCTTCAGGATTTTTTAGACAGTTGTATGAAAGTACTCGGTTGCCGTTAACTCCTCCGTACGGAGGACTGCCAGTTAAATTTCGCACATACATCGGGGAGCCAATCCCATACGATCCCAATATAACTACAGAGGAATTAGTTGAAAAGGTAAGTTAGCTCTCCTTGCAATATTGAATTACACACTCTGCCCTCTATTCTATATGAACTTGAAACTAATTTTTTGTATGCTTGAATAAAGACAAAATACACTTTTACTAGCTTGTTAAAGCATTGGGCAGTTGAGCTCCAGGATTATTTAATGTACAGATACCTACAAGCAAGTACTGGCATAGTAATAGTTGATTGGGATGTCCTCATCCTTTCAGAATGTGAGCTCTGTCTTCTTGGGATGCTAAATTTGTTTTTCCCATGCCTTTGATGAAATGATGTAAACTATGTTATCAGTTTTCAGTAACTAGGAAAAAAAAAAATTCATATATAACAAATACCTTTGAGAACCTTCTCTAAATAACATTGGGCTCTAGAAACAAAGCTCCACAAGAGCTTCAGTCTCATTGTCAAAAGAAAAATGTTAAAAAATCCAAAATACAAAAATATTTTTAGTACCTACAGCTTGGTAAAATCAGTGGTGCCCAGGAGCATAAAAACGTTTATAGATCCAGGGTTTAGGCATTTTTCAAAATACTAATCTATACAGAAAATACACCGTTAAAATTTTTTCATAGAAGATAAAAGGAGGGCAAAAAAAAATGCAAAAAAAAAATCTGCTACGGCCTAGGAATACACAGATCAAAACACTTGTTAGGAATCAATGATGTAAAAAACACCTTGTTGCTCCCAAAAAGATGCAAGAAGGCCAGCTTCCAGCCTTTTTTTTTTTTTTTTTTTTTTTTTAAGGATCTACTGCAGATTGGTCTGGGATTTCTAGCAGTGAAACCAGAAAGACAGGTTCGCTCTGTTACAAGGGAACTGCCCCAGCAAGAGGAGTGTAGTTTGGTCTTAGCAGGTTTAGGAGGCTGGAAGCAATATTAGTGCTAAGACTGCTCCCATGGTTATCCATACCCTTGTATTTTGGGGGAACGGTATTTTGTGCACCTGCAAAACTGGAACTGAAATTTCCCATGACATTGATTTGCTTTACTAAGCCAAGAAGTGGGGGTACGGTTAGGTCCTCTGTGGCTCATATTAGTCAAAAAACCCCAACAACTTAAATGGGGTCTGAGATGAGCAATGGCCTGGCTGACTTGTATCTGATCCTGCCCTGGAAAGGAGTCAGGACATGAATCTGTCAGGAAAGGTTTGGCTAATCTTTTCTTATATTCCCAGTGGTATTCTACCATCACTCTAGGGTAGATCACTGGAGTATGTAGCTAACCTTATTTCAAGTTTAAATACTTGAGGGAAAACTAAGGAAGATTATTTCTTGTCCCTGGTAGATATAGAAAGAAAAATGAACAGAATTTAGATCACAGAATGTTAGGGATTAGAAGGGACCTCGAAAGATCATCTAGTCCAACCCCCCCACCAGAGCAGGAACACCTACAGTAGGTCACACAGGAAGGCGTCCAGGCAGGTTTTGAATGTCTCCAGAGAAGGAGACTCCACAACCTCCCTGGGCAGCCTGTTCCAGTGCTCCGTCACTCTTACAGAGAAAAAGTTTTTCCTTATGTTTACATGGAACCTCCTATGCTCCAGCTTGTACCTGTTGCCCCTTGTCCTACTGTTGGACATCACTGAGAAGAGCCAGGCTTCATCCTCATGACATTTGCCCTTTACATATTTATAAACATTAATAAGGTCACCCCTCAGTCTCCTCTTCTCCAAGCTAAAGAGACCCAGCTCCCTCAGCCTTTCCTCATAAGGGAGATGCTCCACTCCCTTAATCATCTTGGTGGCTCTGTGCTGGACTCTCTCAAGCAGTTCCCTGTCCTTCCTGAACTGTGGGGCCCAGAACTGGGCACAATATTCCAGATGTGGCCTCACCAGGGCAGAGTAGAGGGGGAGGAGAACCTCTCTCAACCTACTAACCACACTCCTAATGTACCCCAGGATGCCATTGGCCTTCCTGGTCACAAAGACACACTGCTGGCTCATGGCTCCTTCTGTCCACCAGGACTCCCAGATCCCTTTCCCCTACACTGTTTCCAACAGGTCTGTCCCCAGCCTATACTGGAATCTGGGGTTGTTCTTTCCCAGATGTAACACCCTACACTTGCCCTTGTTGTATTTAATTTAATTTCTCCCTGCCCAACTCTCCAGCCTGTCCAGGTCTCACTGGATGGCAGCCCAGCCTTCTGGCGTGTCAGCCACTCCTCCCAGCTTTGTGTCATCAGGAAACTTGCAGACAGTGCACTCTGTTCCCTCATCCAGGTCATTGACGAATATATTGAATAATACTGGTCCCAGTACTGACCCCTGAGGGACTCCACTGGACACAGGCCTCAATACAAATTCTCTTATTATGTGCATGCTGTATATGATACACTTAGGGAAGAATTCACATTGGGAAGAACAGGTGGAGGTCTGTACTCCAAATTTGTGGTCCCAGCAAGGTCAGTTATGAGATCAGATGAGGTTAGTCAGGCTTTACCCAGTACTTTTGAATAAAACCTTCACGGATGTTGATCACACAAACTTAGTTTGCATGTGTTAAATGCTACTTTGATTCAGTGATGCCCAGGTTTGATAAATCTCAATAACTGGAGCCTATTCAAACTGCAGTGAATGTTCTTCTGCCTTTCCTTTCCAAGGAAAGTGATGTTAGGACAACGAACTAATAGAAAACACAACTTTTTTCTTAAAGTAGATCTTAGGTGTGAATTTCCCAATACCTCTTGAACCTCTGAGAAGAAGTCAGTGATTATATTGTTGTTCCTTGCATAAGGAGGTCTGTAAGGCAACTTTCTCTTCTCTTTTCAGACAAAGACTGCTGTCCAGGCTCTCATAAGCAAGCACCAAACAATCCCAGGCAGCATATGGAAGGCTTTACTGGAGCGATTTGATAAACGTCGTAAAAGTGATTAGAATGTTTATGTTTATTTCATTGTTTTTAGAGCATACAGTAAAACACAATGTCCTATGGCAATGTTGACTAATAATTGGTGTTCAACCAGTTTAATTTACAAGTTTCTACAGATTTGACGAAAGAAAACAATTAACTTCTTGAAGGTACCCCTGTGTCTTTAACGATATTCTGAAGTCAGAGTGAAGAAGAAAACGTATGTATAATAGCAATGCAACAGCTAAATTCCCCCAAAGGAAATAATGTAGCCAGGATTTGCCTAGTTCCTAAAGCAAGTATGTAGCTACATCTGGGAGCCTCAGAAGTTTTGTCTAGATCTGTGGTTTTATGTTTTGAGCAGTTCACAGTCTAGTCTCGGAGCAGAACCTCAGTCGGTGTTGTCCCACCAGAGTCCACCCCTTGGCTGGCACTGACCCTGTTGGACTCAATGCAAGGCAGTATCAGAATAGAAACTGTCTCGCTTTAGCTAATCATCTGCAGCTTAATTATTTTTCTAGAGAGACTATACAAGGAGAAATAATCCCATTAAACCAGATACTAGACTTCTGCAAACACAGTGGCTTAGTGGTTCAGTACCCTGGAAAGTAGGAATGCTACATCCCAGACTTTGTCCTAACAGAAAGAAGAAAAGTCTCTCAAAGAGAGAAAAAAGATGTAGTTAAGTGTAGCACTATGCAAATAATACCTGCTGAAAGTAGATTCAGGTCTGAGCTGGTACTTCCCTGCACTATTGCAGGTTTAGTGGATGAGGCTGCCCTCAGTCCGAGAATCCCTGCATCGCACTGTGTTTGCCATAGGGATGTGCTGCACTCAGCAGGGAGCAGGCTAGGGAGCAGTTTACCCCGAGGCTTGTCATCACTGGTGGTTTGCCTAAAAATGCCCAAAACACTGCTGTCCCCATACGGATTGAACCTAAATGCCTGTTTGGAAAGGTGGCCATAGGCAGCATTGTCTTCCTAATACAACCTGCAGAATACTGACACTTGCTACAAAGCAGAATGTGGTTTTCCAAGCTGTGGGATGTTGTTACTGGTGGGTGTGGGAAAACTTTGTGTAATCTATCCAATATGCCATTAAATGCAACCAAGTCTGTTAACTTCAAACACCAACAAAAGGAATTTTTGCATTTCATTTTTCCTTCTTGTACTTTTAATACCTGTATAATCTTTCCTCTCAATATCCTAAAAATTTATGTAGCATCTAAGGAAATATATATATATATATATATATATATATATGTGTGACTGCCCATTTTCACTGGAAAACTACATCTAATCTTTGGATTAAAATAAATCCATTATCTTCCCATGCTGCTTCTCTACAAATATTTCTTGCACATCTGGAGAAGGGAGCAGGATAGACAGGTGAGTTATTTCCCTGGAGCAAAAAGATAAGAATTCTGTCCTGAAAAAAAATCTCAAATCCATCCTAAGACATAGGAATGTTTACTTGAACACCTTGACTGTAATTGCTGTATACAGGCAGAAGATTTTTCTCCTAGCAGAGGCTGAACATGCATAGGAGATGATAAACTAAAGCAAATCAAGATGCTTACGCCTGGATATGAACAGGAATTCAAACCATACAGTCTTACATAGTACACTCCAACAATATAAACTAAAATTCAAGGCCTGAGCTTAAGTACAGTGAGGAAAGAAACTAAAAGGGCTATCTGCAGGAACTCAATCATGGACTCTGCTACACGATCAATATGATCAAGCAAGAAGCCATTGTTCTAATACAGTTATATTTATACCCCAAAACTAATGAAATCACCCACACCCGTTAACATGTTACTGGCTCTTCACTCGCAGCACGAGCAGTTCACATGCCCCTAATTGGCTGGTGGACTTTGCCTGCATCCCTTCCTGTTTGCTTGCCAGGGTACGTCTTTTGGATGCATTTCAAGGTTCCTTTCTCAGGCCTTGTCGATGCAGGTGCTTCTCATATCTCCAGACATGTATCCCTTCAGGTCCCACAGTTCTCTCAGGGTATGCCAACACACGCTCCCACACTCCCCACAGCTATCAAATACTAAAATGGACACGGATGAAGAAGCAAGAGGAATTAAGTGTAACTGGAATCTGAAAGCATTCCTTATAGTGCAGAAACTATGCAGAAGGACTAGACAGTACCCTTCTCTGACCATCTCTCCTATTTTTCAAGTGCATTAGCATCACCAATTAATACACTTTAGTAATGTGAATTTGCACAACCTTTCAAACTCCGTGCCGTCTGATACCTGATGCCAGGGGCCGTGCTGCAACTCAGAACAGAGCATTAGCCTTGGACAGTGGATATGTAATCAGAGCACTGGTTATCTTTTGAAGCGGGGATTTGAGCCTACCTCTCCTGTATCTCAGACAGCTCTTCACAGTTTGCTAACAAATTTCAGTTTTTCCTGGGCTATTTCATTTTACAGCAGCATCCCTGTATTATATGCAGTTTAGCTGAAGTGAGCTGGAATAAAAATTAATTTCTATTAGTTGTCTTCTGTCACAGTTGCCCTAAGACTATTTTCTGGGGTCTCAAGCTGATAGACAAAACTATTATTGAAAGATGTGAGTGGGTTTGAATGATGTATAAGACACTGATTTTCCTAATAGAAAAAAAAAATTAAGCCTTTTCCCCCAGAAATATTATAATATTGCTCTAATAAAGAGCAGTTATAATATTATTTTAGAAGCCACCTCTAAATTTTTACTTTTTTTAGAGCAGTATTATAGAAACTAGAAATAGAAACTGGTATTACAGAAACTAGCAGAAACTAGAGTTTCTTTCCATACAAATAGAATTGCAATTGCAGATCAAATCACTCCCCTACTATACATGTTTTCTAGCCTCTCTGTCATAGAGCAAAAAAGAAATGAAAACCAGCAAATGCAAAGGACCTGTGCTGGCCTCAAAACGTAAGCAGCATTTATGACTCCTTTTGGGTATAGTTTGCCTAACAAAGGAAATCCTGCTTCTTAAAATTTTTGTATGTGAGGTTAGTCCAACTCAAACTACAAGATTTTGCATTGAGGAAAAATAGCCTACTGGTAACACTGGAAAAATAAGGTAATTGGGCAACAGTGCAAATATAGTTGTACAAATGCACAACTGAGAGAGAAGTCAAACAGGCAGATTATGTAAACGTAACAGACAGCTAGTCAGAAAAGCATGTCAGGCAAAGATCTGAAGGAGCAGCTGTGGCTAAACTGATGTCACCTGAAGCTGATGGCACAGTTCATGGCAGTGTTACCTTCCAGTACAGCTGGTAGGGTAGCTACATCACCCTTTGCCTCTGGAGCTGTGCCTGCTGTAACTGGAATACCCCCTCATGTCACAGAATCATAGAATCGTTTTCGTTGGAAAAGACCTTTAAGATCATTGAGTCCAGCTGTAAACCTAACACTGCCAAGTCCATCTCTAAACCATGTCCCTAAGTACCACATCTACCTCCAGGGATGGTGACCCCACCACTGCCATGGGCAGCCTGTTCCAATGCTTGACAACCATTTTGGTGAAGAAATTCTTCCTAATATCCAACCTAAACCTCCCCTGGCACAACTTGAGGCCATTTCATCTCGTCCTATCACTTGTTACTTGGGACAAGAGACCAACACCCACCTCTACGCCCTCCTTGCAGGTAGTTGTAGACAGTGATAAAGTCTCCCTTGAGCCTTCTTTTCTCCAGGCTAAACAACCCCAGTTCCCTCAGCCGTTCCTCATCACTCTTGTTCTCCAGCCCCTTCCCCTCCTTTGTTGCCCTTCTCTGGACACACTCCAGCACCTCCATGTCCTTCCTGTAGTGAGGGCCCCAAAACTGAACCCAGCACTCGAGGTGCGGCCTCACCGGGCACAGGGGGACGATCACGTCCCTGCTCCCGCTGGCCAGTTTCTCAGATTAATTTGTATTTTTTTCGTTACACCTCGAAGGCAGCCCCGGGAATCAGACCCAACGCCGCAGCCCCGTCAGAAACGCCCTAACGCGCTCA
>NW_010324705.1:0-269 GCF_000700745.2 Antrostomus carolinensis | reverse complement strand
TGGCTCTTCCTCGGGTTCTCGTGATGGCCCCGCTTCCTCCTCATCCTTTGTTAAGCGAACAGATTTCTTTGTGTATTTCTTCTTTTGTACAGGGGCAACTGATACTGGCACAGGTTTGTTGTCTGGTTTAGCTGTGCGGCTTTTCACCGAGGTTTGAGTAATCTTAGCAGGCACTGAGGTTGGGGTAGTTGTAGTGGCGGCTGTTGAAGTGGCCGCAGGGGCTGAAGTGTCCGCAGGTTCTGTTGGAGGAGCTGGAGTGGCAGCACAAC
>NW_010324704.1:0-11440 GCF_000700745.2 Antrostomus carolinensis | reverse complement strand
TTAAGATCTTGTTTTATTTCTCATTATCCTCCTCTTGATTTGATTGGTAGTAAACTGAATTAATTTTCCCCAAGTCGAGCTTGTTTTGCCTGTGACAGTTAACTGGTGAATGATCTCTCTGCCCTTATCTCCACCCATGAGCCTTTAATTCGATTTTCAATCCCCTGCCCAGTTGAGGAGGGTGTTGTATTTTCTCTCCTCCCTCCAGCTGAGGAGAGGAGTGACAGAGTGGCTTTGGTGGGCACCTGGCATCCAGCCAGGGTCACCCACCACACGGGTAACAGCAGGTACAGGAAAAATATGGACTAACCCCAAATTTCCCAGCACAAAGCAGAAGCTGTGATACTGCAGGTAATCTGCCTGTGAAGCAGAGGACGTTCACGACCTGGGAAAACAAGAATTGTTTCTGCATGGGGTGTGGGATGCAGTAGAGAGCAGGGACTCTGCAGAAGAAGCAGCGAGGTTCTCCAGTTTGTGAAATGCTATTCCAGAGCAGCGCAGATGGACTGTGACTGTCACCAACAGGGATTTTAGGTGGATAAAGTAACCAGCTATCCAAAAGAAACAGCTACGGCTTTTAATACCATCTCCAAGAAAAGAGCACCTGTCCCCTTATTTCCTGCAAGAAATATAAATACACAAGAAAAAATAAAGCCTTTTAAGCAGGGGTAGCAGGGGGAGACACCCAAAACCCTTCCAAAACTGCAACTTTCACAAGGGGAACTCCAGGAATTCTGCCTAACACACAGCACAGGAGGGTCTGGGATGCCACCAGTCAGGGGCTGGTTGCTGCAGATGTCAGTGAGCAGTTTGTTTTCATCAGTAACACAAGATGCCTGTAGCATCACCAATTTTACTATGTTCATTGTTTGAAAACACAACTCTCTTATCTTTTATTAGTTGGCATTTCTGAAGGTTCCCTGCCTTTGTTTTTCTCTCCCTAGTATAAATGAGCACATTTACAAATAATACAAATAATACAGTCTAGGGAGAAAATGAAGCTCACGCTGCGGATGTTCATTGTGCGAGGCTGGAAAATGTAAAGCAGCGATAAATGCATTAAATTATGTTTCACGTATCATTAAGTAATGCCAAATTCTAACCTTAAAATACCCAAATTGATAATGCAGCCCTCTTAACAGAGGGGCGATCCCCCAGCAGACACAGCCAAGCACCGCACTGCTTTATAGAATAACATTTTCCAGAGGAATGAGCAGAGCACTTTCTGCGATGCCCGGGGAGCGTACAAGCTGTCACTGTGCACTCAGCAGCATCTTCTACAGGGACTGTGTAGCAGAATCAAGTTAACTCATGGGTGTATTAAAAGAAAAATAAATGACAATCAAGTAATATCCATGTTTCCAAATGCAGGTAAGTGCCTAGCATCACTGCATCGCCTAATTAAAATCCACATGAAGCCAAAGCGACACCCATCCAGGGGTAAATGACTCTCACATACACACCTCAGCTATTACCTCTGCCTACCTACCGGGCTGGGAGAGTGCAGCTCTGCACTGAGACACCCCCTTTCTGCACCAGCCACTGATTTAGATGTGCTGGCATACATATAGAGGGAGGGGAGAGTGGAAAAAAAACCTCCAAAACACCTCCAAACAAACCAAAAAGCACCACACAACACAAAAAGCCATCTCATCTCATCCCACTGAAGAACTCTCAAGGGCTTGTCAGCCAGTGAGGTGTGCTGCTGGCGCTGAGTATTGCCAGTGCTCAGACCTTCTCGTTCTGTCTTTCATCCGCCCCTGCAATGTAGCTGAAAATCTTCAGAAATCCTCCCTCTGATATTCAATATGGAAAATAACCACTGCGACACAATGCTTTGGAGCTTTTCATTTCTACACTCATTAAAATAATTAAGGAACTGAGACTGACATTAGTTTTTTTTTGTGGGGTTTTCCACATCCTCGTTAAAAGGTTCCATGGCTGACATGACTCAGAAATTTAGAGCTCATTATACAGAACCACCTAAATTAGTATTCCGTTCATGGGCTTAATAGCTATTTAAGCAATGTAAGAGACAGGTTTTGTTTTGTTCTTTTTTAATTGATAGAATAAACTGTATTCAAATGTTCAGAAAGTCTCACTTGTCTGTGAAGCAGAGAGAGCTGAATGAGCCGAGCACAAACAGTCCCAGGGTCCTTTGTTGCCAAGAAGGCAAATGAAACCAGTGGATTTCCTCCTCCATCTCCAAACCCTTCGTAATTAAAGATAGCTGCTCACCTAATGTTCAGGAAATGCCACAAACATTTGTTTTCATTAAGGCTCATATTGGGAAACGGCGCCAGTTCTGTTGAGTAAAACCTTGCAGAAAAACACTTCAGTAGAAAAGGTTGGGATGGTCCAAAGAAACAGCAGAGTAAAGAACAAGCAAGGAAGAAAACAAAGCAGAAAAGTCAACAATCATCAATTCATGCATCCTGGACTGTCTAATGATCACTCAAGAAGTAGAGAGAGGAACACAAACAGAAAATGGATTTCTGTTTTAAGGACTAAAGGGTTTGGTGCTTTTTATAGAAAATTACAGTAAACCCTCACAAGAGGTTACATCAGAAGAGCAAAACATCTTCATTCTACGTTAAAAACAAGAACCTGAGTGGGAAAAGCCAAAGAGACTTTGCTACCTTTATTAATTATTATTGGGGGAAAAAATCCAGGAAGGCAAGACAAGACTTTCTTCTTCCTACATTTTATTTGGGATCATGAATAACACCGCCCTACATCTTCAGCACATGCCCTCGAAGTCCTCCCTTCTTGATATCTAAACTAAACATGATAATATTGAAGGGGCAAGTGGGGAAGCAAATCTCTGCATAGACACTACCCCTTGCACTACCACTTACTGGTAGAAAAATGATTTTTTTCTGCTGGAAGCACACTGCTAGAAAGCTTCCCATAATTTTGTACCCCCCAAAAAAAGTGCCTGACACAACAGGGTATTCTATTTTGTACTAGAAAAAAAGGATTCCTAAATGCAGGCATGTCCTCCAGCCTCCGCTTAAAGAAGTTTGTGTTGGTTTGCATTTTGAGCCAGGAATGTCAGGTTCTAAAAGATGCATCCCTGAGCAGTGAGAAGAGTCTCAGGGAAAAAGCACACCCAGAGGACAGCAGAGATCAGAACATGCAGACAGTATCACGGTCTGGAAATCTGCCCAGATGCTGAAATATTGTTGTCTGTCCTCACGTCAAACCCTACTTCAGCCCAAAGAGCCTTTAAAAGTTGCCATATGAAGATAAAGAATATGAAGATTAAATTCAGCTTCCTTTTCAAAGACAGAGTAACAAGAACTTCTAACAAATTCCCTTTTAACTTGCCTTTTTCATGTTCAAAATTAGAAATAATGATGTGACAGAGCTGCATTTCTAACAACATCGGAGCTCTGTCTCAGGAAAAGGATCTTCCTCTCCAAAAGCTGAGAGGCAACAAGAAAAAAGAAACAGCAACAGGCCCAGACCCCACCTTTCTCACCCATCCCAGCCCAGAAATTTCCTTGCTCCATGGCATGGGGACCGAGGGTTTTGGCAGTGACCTGTCAGTGTTTTGTAGGAACTGGGAAATTAGCATACAGCTGCATCCCTGTGCTGGCAGAGGGCTCTGAACAGAACAGGAAAACCCAACAGAAAAGCAAATCAATCGGAAGCCTTGAACTCAAGAGAGTACATGACACCAAAAAGTGAGACACACGCATGCCCCAAAGAGCTAAAGCAGTTAAATTTCCTGAAACTGGACAGTTTCACAGTAGGAGGTGGGGAACCAGTGCTTGAGAAGATGCAACTAAGAAGCTGAAAATAATGAGCATAATTTGGAGTAAAGTTTCATACTGGGAAGTTTCTATGACTAAAATAAGAGGGACAAGAGATGGTTTAGGAAACGAGGTACTTTTGTTATCTGAGCAATTCTCAGTGAATTACCCTGTAACACTGAATAAATTCCATTTTTACTGTGAATGGCACATACTCTTTGTACTCCCACTGAATTAGTAACCTTGCACATAAGCTGTAGCTTCAGAGAAAATGATGCGACGTAGGACCTTCAACACCAACACGTCCTCAGCACAAAAGTCTTTGAACAGCTATCCTGTGGGTGAAGAGGATGCTCTGTCTTTGCCACTAAAACAATCCAAGTACCCAACACGTATGAGATCCAGATCAGCAGCCAATAAACACATTATTTTATGTGTTTATTCAATACACATAATTTTTGGAGAGTTCACACTGACCAACTTCAATAGAGGCAGCGAGCTGACGTGAGCCAGGTAGGAACCTGGGGAAATACATGGCAGAGAGTACAGGGCATCACTTTCTGATGGCTCATTCTGGGGTGTAAAACTCCAGCATACATAAAATAACATAATTGAAAAGGAAAATAAACATGACTCTCTGCTGAAGAAGCTGGAAACACAGAAGGATATTAAACCAAGCTACTCCAAGTGCAGTCAAAACCAGGGGCACTTAATTTACAGCATTTCAGCCTGCAGATATCTTAGGAAAGCGTCTGACTCGCTGAAATCAATAATGATTGTGGATCCAGGGGTTAACTCTTGTTATTTTAAAGTGGATTTGAATGCAGTTGTGCTGATAAAGCACTCTCAAAATCATCCTTCAGGGAGATAATTTCTTTTTTGTTTATTTATGAATATCTGTGTTAATTTAATATCAAAACAAGGAAGTGGAGACATAAATACATAAATCCAAAAATAGACACAGACATATATATATAAATAAAACAGATATAAATAAACATATAATTTATTTTTACTTTACTCTTCAAAACAATAAACAAATATTATTCTGATCTTAAATCCCTCAAGACTCTAACAATTAATTTTGAAGATGGAAGAGAGATAATGTGATTAAGTGATGTGCAAGGCTACACAGTACAGCAAGAACTGGAACGTGCATGTTCCCTACCCTGTACCTACAGTACAAGGCTACTAGGAGATACTGTGGTTTTACTGCAGGAAGAGGAACAAATGCTTGAATTCATATTCTAGTAGAGTCCTGTGACCATAAGCTTCAAGGAAGAAACAACCCTTTTTCCACGTGTTTTTTTCTGAATTACCCCAGTTAATTCCCCGATAAGAACAGCGTGGCCTTCACTTAAGTGCTCTCCCCCCTGTTTTTCCATTTCTCATCTGATTCACCTTTAAAGTTTATTTTGCAGTCCATCTGGAAACTGGAAGCAATTAAATACTCTTAAACTGGTACAGCACGTAGAACATTCATCAAGAGTAAATTTAACCACGAGATTTCTACATAACAGAAATGAAGTAAAATTGCTAAAACCCAAACCTTCATTGCACGGTAACATTTGCCTAGGTATGACTCAATACTTACAATCTAATTTTCAGGTAATGAGAGGATTTCATAGGCCTAGAAACATAAAAAGCGAGGTTCTCGGAAATTGTGCCACACCGGGTCTGTCTTCTCGTTCTCTTATGAATCAACTGGGTGGGATGAACTAGATTTCAAGAAAAATCAATAATGGTCAATTTTTCCAGCTAAGACAAACATAAAAAGTACAAGCTCGCCGAGATACTGCAATTAGCAGACCCGCTTGGTTTCATGCTTCTGACCTAAAAGTCATGGGGGTCGAAAGATTTCTCAATCCCTGTTAAGAAAACTTCATGATTTTCAATGTGCAGGTGTAAAGACGACGACCCTAAAAATAGAATTAATCAAGAAAGTCCCAGCTGCTCATTTTCACAGCAAACTAGACATATGCAAAAGAAAAACATGAGACTCCCTTCTAAAAAAAGTTGATTAAAATTTTACAGTAATTTATTTTTAAGTACACATTTTGCTTGACAACTTGCAGAACAAATTGTCACAGGGCCAGGAATAATAATCTAAGGCAAAATAAAAGAGCACAGAAGACAAAAAGCAAAGGGTTTCAGAGTCTCCTCCTCACCTCACCAGGAAATAGGAACGACCAAAAGAGACGAGCTGTTTGCTTGCCTAGAACAAATCCGAGATCAATGTTACCCGGGAGGGCTGAGCTGATCGGGGCAGCCTGCCCAGCACCCAGAGGGGTTGATGCTCCTCCTCTTCATCTTTCTCCCCATGGCCACCTCTACTGAGGTGCCCAGGAGATCAGTCCCCAGACCAGTCCCACTAACCTAGCAGAAAGCCATCTGCCTTTGCTCTTGCTAGGTGGTAAACTATGCCAGAGCCAGCACAAATGGGGTCAGGAGAACCACACTCCTCCTTATCACACATCCCTTGGCTGCAGAGCAGGCCATTAGGCTGTAATTTCACCCCAAGGCTCTCAACAGGAGACAAAATGATTTGCATTACCTGACCAACAGCCCAAGGTAGGGTATTTATGCACTTGTAAAACAGAGGGACTTCTCAGTAGGCTCCTGATTGTGGAAAGCATTAGATGACAGTGCTCAGCAGGCCAAAGGAAAACAGAGCAACATTGCAATTCATCATCACCTAGGGCAAGATCTCCCTAGAGAAAGAGGGAAAACCTCTGAAGATGCAGCTATAGTAAGAAACAAGCATTCACCAAAACAGCAGTGCAGCTACTTCAGCTTTCTGGGGGGGATGTCCTCTCGACCAGGTAGTTGTGGTAGAACTTCTTGATTGGAGAGCACATTTCAAATCTTTAAGTCATTCAACAAACCCCTGACACCAAGTGAAACAACGCTGACCCAAGGCAAGGGGTTCAGAAACACAATAGGAAATTTCCCTTTGTGCGTGTGCTATCTGTTGCAGAATAGTTGAATACCCAGACATCCACATTTCTCAGTTAAAGCTGGAATATATAAAGCTGAATAAAGAGCTATCAAAATTATGATGAGGTGCAAAGAAAAGTCTCTCGGACTTAAAAGGCTAACGACGTGTTGTCTCAAGTTTTCATTTCTTCATCAGAGAAATTTTAACTTGCACCAGAATATGTTTATACTGAATTCCAAAAGCTGCCATTTAAAATAAATACATTCTAAAAGCTATCCTAGACACTCAGCACACATACACACACACACGTTACCAGTTAATTCATTTTGCAGAATTATGACTCCAACGAACAGCTCTTCAACTGTGAAGAAAGATCAAATCAGATAATAGCTCCAGGAGTGACCCTTTTAAACTAGGGATCTCCTCACTCTCTACTCATACACCAAATTTTTCATTCATATAAACAAATATCTACAGGATTTCATGGAAGTGAAAGTGTACAGGCAAGTGACACGTTGCACTAGAAGAGACATTAGAAACAAGGTCTGTACAAAAATCCTACTTACTTTATTGAAAAGATAAACAACAGCTGCAGGAGCTCCAGCAAAGGAGCAGGGCAAGGGAGGAGAAGAGGAAGAGTGGACGGTCATCTCCATAGTAACTACCACTATGAAACTCAGGGGAGAACTTGTCTGAAAGCTGAAAGAAGGATGCTACCAGTGGAAATAAACTGTAATGCAACTGGAAAAAAACCCAAACAAACTTGCAAATGATTTGCCACATGGTCAATGATCCCTTAAGCTTTAGTTTATTTAAATCAGAGCCAAGAACAAATACCAAGAGAGACAAGCAAAGAACGAAAGCATAAAATTAAAATATAATGATGACATGGCCATTACTGTACAAATTATTAAACAATAAACATAGCATTAAAATAGTATAAATACAAATATTCAGGTTAAGAAGAAAAAAAATTCACTTCCCTCAGGAAATCCTGTGCTACTGGATGCAGCAATGGAAGAAAATAAAGGAAAAGCACTATACCAGCCTAAGCTAGACCATGTACGTAAAATGTCTGTGATTTTTCGATCAACACAAGAGACCTGAGGAGATTCCAGAGAAGATATTTACAGTAAGAGATCTATGCTTTTCAAATTCAATTCAGAGCTAGAAAACTCTTACACTGCCAAGATTCAATGCTGGTGACTGCCCTACCTCTGAGCAGTGCTCACACTACCCCACACGTCTCTCATCTACCTGGGAATCCTGAGAGCCACTCCCTACCAGGGATAACAAATAATCCAAATAACAAATAATCCAAGGATAACAAATCCAAATAACAAATAATCCAGAGATAATCCAAATCCAATCCAGTAGCCCACGTTCACATTGCCATTTGCAAGGAACATGGCAAGAATATTTTCCTATCACTCACACAAATTCCAGATCTGCCACAGAAATAAATACAGAATAAGATTTCCTATAGTTTAGTGTATGCCAAATCAGCACACAGTATAAATACAATCTTCAAACACTTACAAAAAAACCCCCAAATAATATACTTAAAACTCAATGTTAGGATACACTTCCACTTTAAAATATTGGAATGGTGCTCTGTTTGGTTTGTTATCTTTGCAGAGCACATAGGAAAACATTATTCCAACTTAGGTTGAGACTGGCTTTTAACTCAGAGCACACACAAAACACTCAGGTCAGAATTATAGCAGAAGTGAGAGCGTATGCAAACAGCCCACGGTAAACCTCTTCTAAATGTCCATATAAAGGAAACTGGATGCTTCCACCACCAGTTTGCTTAAATATGAGTTAAAACACAAACTAGGTCTTACAGCACTTAGCAGCAAGATCTGCAGAGATCTTGTTTGGAGACTGGAGAAGAAGTAGTAACGCAGCCTCCTAAATCATGTCCAACCTACCACAACAAAATGAAAAATTTCTTCTGGCAAATCAGCCTTACATTCCAAATGTTAGACTGAATTAAAAGATTAGAAGGCCCACTATTACTACTAAGTAGAAAATCTCAAGAATCTTCAGACCATACTTCTCTTCCCATATCCTTTGTTTCCTAATCCTTCAAAAGACCACTGAAAAGTGGCTTTACTTCATAAAATTGTTACTGAGTTTAATCTCAGCAAACTACTTCCTGCCAAATATTACAGCATTTTACATTTTTATTTCATGAACAGGTTTCTGGTTTTCCATTCTTGGCCTTTTATTCTTGCTAGAATTATTTTTATCTGTTGACATCTTTTTAAGCTCAAATTTTAATGCGAGAAACTGAATCTTTTTCATTTAATTCTGAAATCTTACCCATACTTGATGGTGCTGAATGTTTTCTCATTAAGTAATGTCTTCTTTTGCAAAAGAATAAGACCACTGCAAATGCTAGAGTGGTTAATTTCAAGAAACCAAAATTTTGAAATAGAATCCCATTCTTTAAAATAACCTAACAGAAAAAAATCATGGCATTTCCCTGATCTTCAAAATACAATTATATGCCTTTTTTTTTTTTCCTTTGTCTTCGATTTTGAATTCATTTTGTGGAAATTCTGAATGGAGTAGCAAGTAGAAAGACACTCATTTGAAATACATGTGAATGTTTGGGTTTGGGTTGGGCTTCTCCCCACCCCTTCATGCTGCAGAATCATGGAAATTGATTCATGGAGTGAGCAGCCAAAGCTGTAGGAGATCTCATGGGTCTCAGTGTTTTGGGTGAGGATGCAACATTTTACCTATGAGGATAACAGGACCCAAAGTAAAAACTCTACATATTTCAAATTATCCATATTTCCACTATTTAGGATAAGGCAGTCTGGCTTTGGAGCAGCAGCAACAGCCAGTAACAGCTAAGGGCACAGCAACGACTCCATCTCTGCTGTCATTACAAAATCCCTGGGAATATCCACCACATGTAACATTTCTTCTGAAGCAGCATGAGGCTTTGAGAAGAAAAAAACACTCACTGGCTGTCCAGATACAGTCCTTGATGGAAAATGGTCTTAATACCAACCTGTTTTTTTTTTAAGTCAGTAGACAGGAAAGTAATAAGAAGATAATTTTCAGAGAGGAACAAAGTCAAGAAGGTTCTAAAAAGGATCAGATCAGTCAGGTGGCTCCTCTCCCCCAGATCTCAGCAGCAGCAATCTGGGCTCTGGGCTGAGCCATCAGTCAGTAGCTGAACTGTAACAGCAAGGTAAGAGAAGGCCAAGGGACAGCACAGATGCACACAGAAAACGACAGAAGAAATCAGGTGTGGCTTATGTTAACCCCAAATCAGACCAGTCTTACACAGACAGTGGCCTGTGTGCATCAAAAAATCTCTCTCACATTAACACATAAATTTGCTTGGAAAAAGTGTCTTTTGAAACAGAATCAATTACTTCCTATGTCAGGGCAGAGCAACCTCTCCCTGGTATTTAAGCAGCCAACATCTGGCCTGTCATGTATACGGGGGAGACACACACAGTAGGGATGGGTTATCAAGCAGCTGAAGGAGCACTTGCCGTACACAGAACCACAGAAACAAGTGCACCCGTTCGGTCTGGCTTTGGAAACTTCCCTGGTCCCTCAGGGGACAAGTTCAAGCTCAAGGTGATGAAGAACTCCTCCCGCAACTCTGACTTCTGAAGAGAAGGTGGCAGAGGAGGACAAGTGAGTTTGAATCAGACTCTTCTCAGCTGCTATAAAACATCCCTTCATAATTATTAAAGTACTACTCAGACAAGTTGTTTCCATAGCTGTCTACCCACAAAGTTAAAGTGTTCCCGGATTCTTGTACCTTGTTATATCTTTGCCTGTTGGATAGAAGAATACAAACAACTTCTGTTTGTTCCTTATGAAAATACTGAAAGAACATTAATCACCTGATTTTTTTCCTTTTCAAACTACATAGAGTGATCTCTTTGACTTGCATTATAAAGCAGGCAATCTGCCTTTTTACTGTTCCTGTGCAAATACTCTCCAATGCTCCAATGGACTATTATTGTTTTGTTTTTAAGGCTTGTTATTTAAATATAAATATGCTGTACTAAAAATATATTCCATTCATATCAGAATTTCCAGAGGGGGGATTAAAAAAAAAAAAAAACCAAACATAAATCTTCCTGCCATTTGGGTTTTATTGTGGATCAATGTAGTTCTTCATAAGCCAATAACTAGTGCAGATTTGCATAGTCTACTGAAAATAGAAAAAAATAATAGAAGCACCTGGTTGGTAAGTGGGATTGCATTATGTGGTAGCAGGCAACCAGCTGAATACCAAGACATTATAGAGTGATTCAATTAGTGAAACAACTATTCACTAAAAAGGTGCTGGAAAAACATTTTGATATTACAAGCAGTCTCCTGCTTTCACACCTGAGTCATAATACACCACGCCCTACAACACCTAGTAGAAATTCCTCACAAACTTACCTATGTGAAGGCAGAACTGACCTTGTTTTACATCTTAACATGGAAGATGCTAATTCTAGTGCTAAAGAGACTGTTCATTATTAACTATAAAAACCATTTTTAAAAACCCCAAAACAACCCTGAGTCCCCTCAATCTTTTTGCTCTGCTACAAGAAAATATTTTGCAGCTCAAGTTGGAAAGGATGTAACACTAAAAGAAGCCACTTAAATTAGCAGTTTGCCTAACACACAGAAGCTTGCTGACCCTTGACTGGTTTTTCTTGTGCTGAGGGTGCAATACAGCTGTGCCAGCCTAGAAGCGTTGCGGCCACCA
>NW_010324703.1:0-295 GCF_000700745.2 Antrostomus carolinensis | reverse complement strand
AACTGGAGTTTGGTGCTGGTGGCGTGGGGGTCCGGTTGGTGGAGAACACCGAGCAGTGCCACGCTCACGCCGCTCAGCTCTGGCACGACCTCCGGGATGACGCCGATCACCCCGGTATCGGGTTGGGTTGGGGTAACGCCATGCTGCTGATGGAATACGTGCCCGGTACCGAGCACGACGTGGATGTGGTGATCTTCGATGGGCGCTTGGTGGGTGCTTGGGTGTCTGATAACGGTCCCTCCCGGCTCCCAGCGTTTTTGGAGACAGCAGCCTGCCTGCCCTCCTGCCTGCCCCC
>NW_010324702.1:0-1252 GCF_000700745.2 Antrostomus carolinensis | reverse complement strand
ACGCCCACCTCATAAACCACACCCACCCCACAAACCACACTCCCTCCCATCACACCCCCATAAGGATCAATGGGAGGGTGGAGCCTCCATTAAGCCACGCCCACCCCTCAAACCACACCCACCTCAAAGCCACGCCCATCCCACAAAGCCACGCCCCTTTCAGCCCGCCCACCTTGACGAAGAGGCGGAGCCTGGAGCTGGGGTCACGTGACGTCGTCACCATCACCTTGGGGGGCTCCAGCCCCGCCCACCGGTACTCGTCGTCATGGGAACTGGTGGCTTCTGGGAGGGGGAGGAGCTTAAGTGAGACACGCCCTAATTTGGTTATAGGCTCCGCCCACTCTGGTCCCGCCCCCTTTCCCCTCCCCCCCAGTTTTGGACAAGATTAAGACCTAATACGAGATTAGGACCCACTTAATCCCAGTTTGGGGAGGGATTAGGACACAATCCCAGTTTGGGGTGGGATTAAAACCCATTAATCCCAGTTCGGAGTGGAATTAGGACATTTAATCCCAGTTTGGGGCGGGATTAGGACCCATTAATCCCAGTTTTGGGTGCAATTAGGACCCATTAATCCCAGTTTGGAGTGGGATTAGCACCCAATAATCCCAGTTCGGGGCGGCATTAGGACCAGTTTAATCCCAGTTTAACCCTAATCCGGGATTAGGACCCATTAATCCCAGTTTGGGGCGGGATTAGGACCCATTAATCCCAGTTTGGGGCGGGATTAGGACCCATTAATCCCAGTTTGGAGTGGGATTAGCACCCAATAATCCCAGTTCGGGGCGGCATTAGGACCAGTTTAATCCCAGTTTAACCCTAATCCGGGATTAGGACCCATTTAGTCCCAGTTTGGGGTGGGATTAGGACCAGTTTAATCCCAGTTTGGGGCGGGATTAAGACCAATTTAATCCCAGTTTAACCTTAATCCGGGATTAGGACCCATTAATCCCAGTTTGGGGTGGGATTAGGACCAGTTTAATCCCAGTTTAACCCTAATCTGGGATTAGGACCCATTTAGTCCCAGTTTGGGGTGGGATTAGGACCAGTTTAATCCCAGTTTGGGGCGGGATTAAGACCAATTTAATCCCAGTTTAACCTTAATCCGGGATTAAGACCCATTAATCCCAGTTTGGGTGGGATTAGGACATTTAATCCCAGTTTAATCCCAATCCCGGGTGATAATCTCACCCCCCAGCCCCGGGGGCTCCAGCTCCAGCTCCTTCTGCAGCTCCAGGGCCTCGCGCCGCAG
>NW_010324701.1:255-648 GCF_000700745.2 Antrostomus carolinensis | reverse complement strand
GACCGTTACCAGCCACCAGCCAACATCTCAAGGGATGTGGTCACGGGGAGGTTGCCCAATGACCCACCCTGAGGTGACCATGGCTCCAAGAGAAGAAGGTGTTGGCCGTGGTCCAAGATCTTCTCCTTGCTTCCCTCCATGGTGGACACCAAGATGGGTGTCCTCCATCTCCTGCTGTATCCCCACCTCCAGCTTCCCAGGTGGTTGTGGGACCAGCGGGGACATCCCACCAGTGAGATGATGCCTTCAAGGCCAAGTGACCTCTCCAAGCCAACAGTTAATCCTGGAAACCATCTCCAGGCGTGTGGGGGGTGGAGGAACCATCAGGAAGTGTCAACATGGCCTCGCCGAGGAGAAGTCACCCCTGGACCAACCTGATAACCATCTCCAACG
>NW_010324701.1:0-207 GCF_000700745.2 Antrostomus carolinensis | reverse complement strand
GGTTGGCCACTGTCCACCTCCATCGCAAGAAGAAGACTTTCAACACCGAGTTCCTCCAGGAGAAGCTGGGGCTGGGCAGGTGGGACGAGTTGTCACCTGGTGGAACATCTGCCAGGTCCACAGGTGACACCCAACCGGGAGGGGTCTTGAGGCACCGGCGGGTCCTGCTGGCCCCTGGTGGCCCCTGGTGGCTCCTGGTGGCCCCTG
>NW_010324700.1:954-1448 GCF_000700745.2 Antrostomus carolinensis | reverse complement strand
TGTGTGGGTCTCTGTGGGTCTCTGTGGATCGTTGCTCTGTGGTGTGCCAGCGTGTCCTGTCCAGCCTCCACCGCCGCGGGCACCACGTCACCCCACTAATCCACCCCAGTGGTCCCATGACATGGAGACTGGGGGCTCCTGGCTGTCACCTGGGTCACGTCACCTGTGTCACCTGGCACTGGTGTGCCCTGGGAGGGGCAATGGCTGGGGTGCCCGAAGCTGGGCACTCCACACAGCTCCCCAGGGCTGAGCTTTCCATGGCCCCATGGCACTGGGGGTCTTGCCCACGGCGTGGGGGGCACAGGCAGCAGGGACCTGTGTCTGGCTGTGGGTGTACCTGGCCATGCTCTGGCATTGAGCCTGGTGCAGGTGGAGGGAGCCCAGCCAGGTGCCAAACTGGTCCTCCCTGGTGCTGGGCAGGCTGGAGCCAGCGTGGGCTGGTGGAGATCACAGACCCCATGGGCCGTGCCCAGGTCCTTGGTCTCCAGACTCTA
>NW_010324700.1:0-880 GCF_000700745.2 Antrostomus carolinensis | reverse complement strand
GGGGGCTGCAGGAGACCCCCTGCAACTCCTCTCTTCTCCCTCCAAAGGGTCTCCAGGGGGAACGTGGCCCCACTGGGCTTGCTGGAGCCAAAGGGGAGCCGGTGAGTGGTGTGAGAGGAGGGGACAGGGGGGACACTGGTGCCCTGTGGGCTTTGGGCACCTGGCTGGGACATTGCAGGTGGCTCAGCATCTTCCTCCTGCACAGGGACCTCCAGGGCAGCCCGGCTACCCCGGTGCAACGGGTCCCCCCGGCCTTCCCGTGAGTACTGTGGGGAGCCAGGCAGCACATGCCACCCCAGCCACCTCGTGTGTCCCCATGTCCCTCCCTGGTGCTCGCTGGAGCCCCCCCGTGCTGCCAGGACTGGCAGTCAGGGGACCTCAGCGGGCACCGAGCGCTGTGTCCCTGCAGGGCTCATCCCTGTCCCACCCGTTCCTGGTGCCCAATCCATTGCCTGTCTGTCACCCCATCTGTCTGTGTCCCCTGCATGCCCCATCCATGCCCCCATGTCCCACCCGTGCCCCATGTCCCAGCTCGTCCCCTGTCCTGCGTGGGTCTCTTATCTCCTTCCATCCCCAGGGCATCAAAGGTGAGCGAGGCTACGTGGGTCCCCCCGGGGAGAAGGGGGAACTGGTGAGTCCCTTGGGGCCGTGCTCCAGGGCAGAGGGGCTGGGGGGGTCTCCCAGGTGCCCCCCTTGTTATGGGCACCAGGGCTGAGGTCCTTCCAGCCACATCCATCTGACCCTGTTCCTCCCCTTCCCAGGGACCCCCTGGCTTGGACGGTCTCCCCGGTCCCGTGGGGCCAGCGGTAGGTGCCCACCACCCCGATCAGCTTCTGGGGGGCTGTGGGGAGGATGGGTGGGGGGCTGTGGGTGCAGTGAG
>NW_010324699.1:0-1233 GCF_000700745.2 Antrostomus carolinensis | reverse complement strand
CCACCATGACCATGATATGAGGGTCTTGGAGACCTCATGACCATGACATGGAGACCTTGGGGACCAACATGATGTGGAGACCTTTGGGCCACCATGACATGGGGACCACCATGACCATGACCTCTAGACCTTGGGGCCACCATGACCATGATATGAAGGTCTTGGGACCACCATGACCATGACGTGGAGACCTCGGGGACCACCATGACATTGGGACCTTGGGGCCACCATGGCCATGATGTGAGGACCTTGGGGACACCATAGACCTCGGAGACCACCATGACATTGGGACCTTGGGGCCACCATTGCCATGATGTGAGGACCTTGGGGACACCATGACATGAAGGTCTTGGAGACCCCACGACCATGACATTAGGACCCTGAGGGCACCATGACCATGATCTGGAGACCTCAGGGACCACCATGACCTGGAGACCTTGGAGCCACCATGATATTGGGACCTTGGGGCCACCATGACCATGACATGGAGACCTTGAGGCCATCATGACCATGCTATGAAGGTCTTGGAGACACCATGACCATGATGTGGAGACCTTTGGGCCACCATGACATGGGGACACCATGACCATGACCTGGAGATCTTGGGACCACCATGACCATGACATTGAGACCTTGAGGCCACCATGACCTGGAGACCTTGGGGACCACCATGGCCATGATATGAAGGTCTTGGGACCACCATGACCATGACATTGAGACCTTGAGGCCACCATGACCATGATGTGGAGACCTCGGGGACCATCATGACCTGGAGACCTTGGAACCACCATGACCATGATGTGGAGACCTTGGAACCACCATGACATTGGGACCTCAGGGCCACCATGACCATGACCTGGAGACCTTGAGGCCACCGTGACCATGATGTGAGAGGTCTTGGGACCACCATGACCATGACATTGAGACCTTGAGGCCACCATGACCATGATGTGGAGACCTTTGGGCCACCATGACATGGGGACACCATGACCATGACCTGGAGACCTTGGGGACCACCATGACCTGGAGACCTCGGGGACACCATGGCCATGATGTGGAGACCCTGGGGACACCATGACCATCACATGGAGATCTTGGGGCCACCATGACCTGGAGATGTTGGTGGCCCCATGACCATGTCACTGCCCCTCCCCCTCCCCCCCATGGGGCAGATTCAGGGCCCGTTGTTGCCCCGGGGACAGATTCTGACCCGGATTTGGGGTAAATTCGGGT
>NW_010324698.1:0-2007 GCF_000700745.2 Antrostomus carolinensis | reverse complement strand
CCTTCCCACCCAAACCAATCTGGGATTCTATAACAGTGGCTGACCTCTGAGATGATGAGCTGATGGGTGCTTCAGGGCTGGGCTGGATGTCTGAGGACCCATCACTGGTTCACCCATCTCCAGGCTGCGCAGGGAGCATGAGACACCTGTGAGGACAAGGTGGGAACCAGGGATGTACACGCACCTGAGCACTGCAGGGTGATGGAGGAACCCACCTGGGTACCCTGATGCACGGGCTTGACTGGGGCTGGAGACCTGTCCCTGGAACCAGCACCATCCTCCAGCACAACCCCACCCTGCTCAACACACAACACCCGGCCAAGCAGAACAGATCAGGGTGTAATCCAGACACACTCCACCCAGACCCTGAGCTGTGCACGGTGCTGGCAGGTCTCTGTTGGGGCATGTTGAGACCTCACCCCCCCTGCAGCGAACATCACACCTTCTCGTGGCTCTGCAGAGTCCCACACGCCGCTGAGGTGAAGCAAAAAAAAAACCCCCTCTCACATCCACTCGGAAAGTTCAGCTGCTAAAATGCCACCTTGAAATGTCACCAGCCTTTTGCCTTTTTCCACTCTACACGTACAACTCTTGTTTCATACAGAACAAGGACATCTCAGCTGCTTCCACCACTCCCTGGCCCAGGGTGAGTCCCTGCTGCTGGTGAGTAACTTCTCTGAATCACCCTCGGGGATGCCAGCCAAAAAGTCAGAGAAGAACTGGTTTTCTTTTGACCTTTAAAGACTTGGCAGGTTGTGACAAACTCACCGGCTGTGCCTTGGCACAAGCTCAGCATCCAACAACAAGGTCACCATAGAAACCAGTTGAGTCCCACCATACTGGGCCAGCAAACAGCCCAGGTGCAGCTGGTGGAACATGGGCTGGACTGGGATGATACACACTCTTTGCTTGGCCTGGAGGACCTCAAGCTCAGGATGCAGCTTCTTCCCAGAGTCTAATGGCACAAAGAACAGGGCAGCTTTGACCATCGCCAGGTGAACCAAAGGAAACGTGGTGGTCCAGCTCTGAAAGAGCTCAGCACTCCAAGACAGGGCATAATGAACTTTCACTATCTCATAAACATCTTTTATGAGACCAGATCAACAGGATCAAGAGGTTAGACTAGAAGAACGACCAAAGGAAGATGCAGAGAGCTGTGGGGAGAAAAGCAGTGAGTTGTTCCCTGGGGAAGAAGACAAGAAACTACAAAATGGAAACCTGTGATGAGTCCTTGAGAAGATGGTTAGTGGAGACAATTGACCATTTGCAAGGAAAGAGCAGGTTCTCCACTCCTGGAGGTCTTGAAACAGAAGCAGGAAGCACATCTCAGGCACGTCTCAAGGAGACCAATCAGTGTGAGGATCTTGTTCACCCATTAAAAGGATGGGGTGGCTGTGGATCACCCGATGTGGAGCACCCGATGTGGAGCACCCAGGAGGAAAAGCAGACACATGGTTTTGGCTCCATGAGCTTTGTCAGAGCAATCACAACTATAGATCAAATGCCTCAAAAAGCTTCAAGTTTTGGGGTTTTTTTAAAAAATAAGAATTGGGATGGTGGGAGGGAAGGTCACCATGGAACATTTCACTTGAGGTTTGACAGATTGTCATGTTTCAGTTCCCGTGTTTGCCTCAAAACCTCAACTCCTCTGAAATCTGCCTGATTTTCACACGGGGGAATTCTTCTGCCTTGGCTTTTGGTTTGCTTTGTAAACACCTGAAAATTCAAAAGGTCATTTCATCCGACCCAGAGTGACGGCAGATACCTGTGCCCCAAATTTTTGCCTTATCAACAAGAGAAAGTGAAACAAATGAAGGAAAATCAGACTCTTGTTCCAGCTGAACCTGAGAGGAACTTTGTTGGCGTGTTGTTACCCCCATGTGTGTGGGCAACGCGTGTGTTCCTTCCTCTTGGGACCATCTCTCTTTGTTTTTAAAAATCATCTCAATCAATTTGATACACCACATGTCCTTACATCCTGTTGAACATCTTCATCCATGATCTGGG
>NW_010324697.1:0-760 GCF_000700745.2 Antrostomus carolinensis | reverse complement strand
CTGACATACCTGTAGAAGCTTTTTTTTGTTGTCTTTGAAATCTCTGGCCAAATTTAATTCTGTCAGGGCCTTGGCTTTCCAAACCTGATCCCTCGCCACTTGGGCAATATCTCTGTGTTCCTCCCAGGTAACTCACCCTTCCTTCCACCCTCTGTAGGCTTCTTTTTTGATCTTAAGTTTGTTCAGAATCTTTCTGCCCATCCATGAAGTCCTTCTGTTGTTTTTGCCTGCCTTCTTCTTTGTTGGGATGCACCGCTCCTGGGCTTGGAGGAGGAGATCTTTGAGTATAGAAAATTTATGGAAGAGATTTACTGGAAAAACCTGTGAATACCTCAAATAAGCAGCAAAAGGATTTCACCAGCTAATGCTCTTCCATTTCCTGCAACAATAGCGCTTCTTCAGAGTGACAATGCTTTTTTCTTTTTCTTTTTTTTTTCTTTTTTTTAACCTGAAGTTATTGTTCTACTTGTGGGAGCCATAGCTGATGATGGCAAACATGCCAGCTAAAATTTCTTCTTAACTGCTTATGTGTGGTCCATCCCTTTCTCCTCTCACCTGTTGAATTGTTAAGCACTGTATGCAGAGCTTGTAGAAAAGAAAGTTCCCCACATAAAGCCACCTCTTTATTGACTTTGGAGTAATCTTCTGTAGGAGGGGCAATTTCAAACCAATAGCCGAAACCCGCTGAATCCTCATCCCTCTGTTACTCATTTTCAGTGCTGCTTTTGCACCCAGAGTGGAACGTGGGCACTTGCTACTT
>NW_010324696.1:0-882 GCF_000700745.2 Antrostomus carolinensis | reverse complement strand
TGGTCAGGAGGGTGCCCGTGACACCCACTCCCCCGGCCCCCACCACTGGCTCACTGCCCCACGTGCTGCTGCTCATGCTCAAGCCCTGGAAGTGCACGGATGAAACCATGGAGATCGTCATTGCCAGGTCCCACCTGGAGGTGAGGGCAGGGGGATGTCCCTGCCACCCATCAACATCACCCACCGAGGTCACATCTTGCTCAGGGTGGGTGGCACAGGGCCATCCCCAGCCCGTGGATGACCACTGGGTGTTTTTCTCCCAGCCCATCAAGGACGTGGTGAACATCACCCTGCGGGACATCAGCTGCCAGGCGGAGAAAAATGCCACTCACTTCATGCTGAAAACCCCCCTCAGCCACTGTGGCACCTCGCTGGAAGGCAGAGGCCACGCCAACAACGAGGTGAGGGGGGGACAGTGGGGCACTGCCCCCAGCCCCACGGATCATCAGTGGGGGCTTCTCCACTGGGACCTCCTTGCTTTGGCATGGCTGGAAACATCCCACTGCAGCCCAGGGCTGAGCCCCACCGCTCATCTGGTGGAGATGGGGGTGGTATGGGTGGGACCCTTGGGTGGGAAACCCTCCCCATCCCATCCCAAGATGGGAGCCCTCCTTCCCATCCCATTCCCATCCCATCCCACCCCACTGAGGACAATAGACCTGGCAGTGGGGTCCGTTTGGCTGACACAACCTTCCCCTTCTCACAGCTCATCCTCAACCTGGCCAAGGGCGCAGCACTCCAGAGCGTGCGGGTAAGAGCGGGTTTTCCCACTGGATCCAGGGAGGGACCCTGGGAGGAGGGAGCCAGTGCCACCACTGGGTGCCAGGGGTGGCCTCAGCACTGTCCCTGCTCGCAGGTGGCCTTCCAGTGCAAGATCCCACG
>NW_010324695.1:0-5650 GCF_000700745.2 Antrostomus carolinensis | reverse complement strand
CCTCTAGCCAGGGTCAACCCACCACAAATAGAGAAGGAGCTCACAAAAGTAATGAGGAGAGACAAGCACCAAAATGTTCCTTGCCCCATGGCGATGGGGGAGAAGGAAGGAGACACACTGAAGGAATAAGTTCAATTTAGAAAGAAGATCAACACCAAACACAGCAGAAATTAACTCAGTAAGGAACAGTTCAGAGAAGACATTTGGAACCTTTGTGCTTTCTACCACATACCAGTAAAAAAACAAGACATCTTACACAAAAAAATGAAAATTCAGGAAATTCTCAAGGGACAAGTGAAAATTTTTGAGTAATTGAACTGTAGCACAAGTAGTGGAGGCCAAGAACTCAAGTATCAAAAGGCACAGGGAATAACAAGACCAGCCAAAATTGTCATAACTAAGTTATAACACAAATGCTTAAGCCAGCCTTAATGATTAATCAGGAGAAACCCAGAGAGAAATTATTATTGCATTTGCATATCAGGGCATTACTTTCTCTTCTTTTGAGCACTCTATTACTGGTCACCATCCAAAAGGGAGATTCTTGAGCTAAATGAACCCTGTGTCTCACTAAGCAATTCCTAGACTACTTATAATTAAAGGCACCATTAAGCCTTCAGAGAAGCAGATGCCAACCCATGTCAAAAGTTACGCAGTTGAACGTGGCCCAATTACACTGCATTCAAGAGATAGACCACATCCCAAATAGATTAAAAATTACAGGAAGGTTTTTCCATATCTCACAATCTTAAGATCATTTGAGATGCTCTTGCCTGCATTATCCCTTGTTTAGAAAAGAAAAGATTGTCCTTAGTTATCTACCAGCAAGCTTAACATGGGATAAGTGGCAAAGAGAAGAAAAAGCCCATCTAATCACTGCTACTATGGGAAGCCAATTAAAAAAAAAATTATAATTTCAATTAAAAAAAAAAATACATGGAGAAAGAATCTCTTCCTCCCCATGTCACATTTTTGGGGGGGTAGGGTGATATTTTGGTCTCCCTTTTTGCCCGTTTATTCAGGGTCTGTGCAATCAAGCAACTGTACGTTCTTGTGCATTGGTAAATCATAGAATGGTTTGGGTTGGAAGGGACCTTAAAGATCATCCAGTTCCAACCCCCCTGCCATCAGCAGGGACACCTTCCACTAGACCAGGTTGCTCAAAGCCTCATCCAGCCTGGCCTTTAGCACTTCCAGGGAGGAACAGCCACAGCTCCTCTGGGCAACCTGGGCCAGTGTCTGACCACCCTCACAGTGAAGAATTTCTTCCTAATATCTAATCTAAACCTTCTCTCTTCCAGTTTGAAGCCATTACCCCTTGTTCTACCACTACCCGCCCTTGTAAAATGCCCCAAGCCCAGTTCATCCATTCTTGTAAAAGTCTTTTATAAATAATGTAAAAGGGTAATTAAGTGCCATGAAAAAAGGGTTCATGCACAACCTGGTCCAGGTGACAGAACACCCTGAAATATCTTTTGGATTAAGAATTGATTAAGCTTTCTCTTCTGCTTTTAAATGGGAAAAGAAAGTCCAAACTACAAATCGACTCAGAAACAGCCATCATAGAAGATACTAAAAATATCATCATCTAAACACAGGAAGGTCAAAAAATAAATTCTTAACTGCCTTCTGAACATAACACAGAAAGCAAGTCTATTCTTGATCATACACCAAGGGCAGTAAATTTGGGAAAAAGACAGATGGGAGAATATGTAGGAGAATATGTTCTCTGAAAACTTCTACAAATAGGCTACCAAAAGTCAAGAGAGATGCTGTCTCACAAGAGATGCAGAAGTCACAGGAGATGCATTTCTTGACATTCCCCACCAGGAGATTTTCTGGAAGAGAGAGAAGTATTTACTACTTGTTATCATGGCATTGCCTCCTCATCCTATAGTTTTCCCATATTTGCAAACAAAATGGCCAGCCTCCCATGGTCATGGAATGACAGATGCCACCTTCTCAGCCTTTCCCAGCCACACAATGATGAACATCACCAAGAATTACAGTGATACAAGAACCATCAATGATATGCGTTGGCTTCCCCATTTACCAGTCCCATTCTCCTGCTCTTTCAGCTCCTTCCATAGCTTGAAGCTGTTGGTCATCTTCAATCAAATTGGAGGGGAGGGGCAGAATCCTAAAACATAACTTTCTCCCTGAAAGTTGAGTGAAATCTGAAGTGCTGAATATAGGTAAGAAAGATAAGTGAACACCAGGGTGGAGAAGTAGACCAAAACACAACACTTGCAGCAACTACCCAGCACGTAGATTACCTATGAGTAGACAAGCAGGCAACCAGCCAAAGTAGCAAATAGAGCTGTCAAGTGGTAGAAGATGGGTCAGAAAGCAAAAGGCACATCTGTAGGAAACCAGGCATCTTCTACCTGCTTTTCAGCAGATGAAGTGCGGAGAGCAGATGGAGATCCTCCTTCTGAGGCTCATATTTTAGACATTTCTTTTGTGATATCCTGGTTGGTATCCCCACCAACAGCAGGGTCAATCTTAGTGGCCAACAGTAGCGTAGCCAGCCACTACTGCTCCAGCCCTAAAGTCACTTCAGCCACTTGGGTTTCCTCACATATATGGAATCTGACAAGCACCAGAGTATCAGTATATTGCTGCCCAAAAAACTCCTATGAGGAGCAGATGTCCAATAAACAAAGGCCGAAAGACTTTGTTCTTCCTGCACAAAGTCCTCAACCAGCAAATTACACAGTGTGTTTCCAACATAGACCTGTCACAGAATCACAGAATTGCCTCGATTGAAAAAGACTTGTAAGATCATCAGGTCCAATCATAAACCCAGCACTGAAAAGTCCCTGGCTAAACCATGTCCCTCAGCACTATGTCTACAGGACTCTTCAATCCCTCCAGGGATGGGGACTCCACCACTGCCCTGCGCAACCCCTTCCAATGCCTCAGAACCCTTTCAGGAAAAAAAAAAATCTTCCTCACATCCAATCTCAGCTGCCCTGGGCTCAACTTGAGGCCATTTCCTCTTGTCCTGTCACTTGTTCCTTGGTTGAACAGACCCACCCCCACCTCTCTACACCCTCCTTTCAGGGAGCTGTAGAGAGCAATAAGGTCTGTCATGCCCTTACAAATGCATCCACTCACATGACACTCTCATTTGATCAAGGAACTGGGACCACAGTTAAGTAGAGCAGGGGACTAACAGAAAGGTGTACTTCAGTTAAAACAATGACCTGATTTTTTTTTCACTTTACTCAAAAAATTAGATCTACATCATTCATTGCATGAATTTGCTTTTCTATTTTAAAGATTTTTGCCATCAAACATACAGCTTTGTTTGCAGTCAAGTCAGAGCAAAATTGATGAGTGCCAACACAGCTGGATCTTAACAGCCTTTCCACTAAAACTGCAGTGTAAAAATTAAGGGAGTGCCAGAGATTACTAAGAAAAATACAGCAACACACCTGTAGGTTTCCAATCAAAAGTCATCTCATAGAGATAGAAACAATTCCAGGTGCAGAGGAAGCATGCAAAAGCAAGCACACATGGCAGAGCATTAGTCCAGCTTCTAACCAAGTCACAGCTGCCTTTATTGCAAGGACCCTAATTGACATTTCCAGCTGTGAGATGAGAAAAATCAGCTGACATGAGCATCTTTGCCCACAGTCCCAGAAAACGTAGGTTGAAGAAGACACAGATGTCTATCCAAGGCATAAATGAAGAAGAAAAAAAATCCATTCTTTTTTTTTTTTTCCACACATTGAGCTAGCTAAAGCAGTCCACCTTCTCCATTTTCTGCCATCAGCATTTATTCATCACCATCCTCAATTCTGAAAGAAAACTCCAAGTGATAATGCACAATCCTCCTGAAAAACTAAACTGAGATGGATGGAGGGCAAGAGGTATAATTTAAGACAGTTTATATTGCTCACCGTACCAAGGAGACTGCATTTAGGCTGCAAGAAAGGTCACTGGCAAATTGAAGTCAGCAGAAGGTAACAGAAAAGTTTACAAACAACATCTCAACAGAAAAAATGAGCTAATTTGGACACTCAGGGAAAAGAGCAACTAGAGAGCAAGTCAGGGTATGCAGGAGCCTCCCTCACCCCAGATCCATAAGCATACTCATCTTCAGAGGCCCAGAACATCCTATGATGAAGCACATGAGATTTGCATTAGTGCCACCAATAGTAGCACCCAGTGTGACAGGAACCTCCTCCTTGACAAAGCCATACGTACCAACACAGAAGAACAGTTTGGAGTTATCTCCCAGATAGCTCTTTCCTTTTAGTGTAGAAGTCTCAGTAGCCAGGATCTCCCTCCAGAAAAGTCCAAAGGATTGGTGCCCTGAGCTGGCTGGACTTAAGCTGTCAGACTTTTTGCAAATGCTACAGGAGATAAGAAATGTAGAGTTCACTTCTTCCTTTCTGAACACTATCATCCAACGAAAACACAGTTTCTCAAGTAAAGGAGAAACTCTTCATTTGGTTTTGTTGGAAGAACGCTACAGAGGTCTGCATTGCATGCCATCATAGAATAGCAGGTTGGAAGGGACCTTAAGGATCATCTGGTCCAAACTTTCTTGGCAAAAGAACCATCTAGACAACATGGCCTAGCACCCGCTCCAACTGAATCAGCAGACAACTGACACACAGCACTGTGTCACTGACTTCAGTGGATCCTTCAGAATGCAAACTCCAGCTGGGAGTTTCATGCTGAGGCCAAAGGAGAGAAAAGGAAAAGATGAAGAAGCTCAACCTAACAGGACAGGCTGAAACTCATCCTATTTTCCTTTCTGACTTTGGACCATCCACATGGACACACTTGCCACAAACAACTCAGGATCTCTAATGTAATTACCCTCACCTCACAGAGGTGCTACTTTGAATAACTGGGTTCCTCAACATTAGCATTTCTTTGGTTCCACTTCCAGGTGAAGAGGGGACATACACCAAGAGTCTTGAATGTCAGGCAATTCACCTATTTTGGATCAGGAAGACTAAAGGAAATGCTCTAAATGTCCAAATTCCAGAACAGTATCTTGAAAAAAGTCACGCTTCCCTTGAAGAGTCTCCAAGTGTCTTTTGTTTGCTCATCACATGCCTCAGCAGTGATAAAAACGTACATTTCTACACTGCATAGCACTGAGTACTGCAGAGCAACACGTTCTCAAAGCCAACAGCGGTTGAGCATCCCTGCTCATGTCCCCTACAAAATGCTTCCTGCCATGATAACCCCTGTTCCATACAACATCTGTGTCACAATCTCTCCACATCCTCCATATATCCATGGATGCTTCCTCTCTGCAGCTTCAAATCCCATCCATGTCTCAATTTGTTTTCCAGAGCATTATCCCAAGTATCAGTGAGGCAGCATACACGGGTAATCTAGACCTGGACAGGTACTAACTGGTTGACTGGATGATACAAAAAAAATAGATAATCACTGGATTTTCCTGTGTTTCCCTTGAGAACATTGAGTTATTAAGTCCTTATGTGCTCCATGAACATGTTCATTGACAGTTGGGTAGAGGAGAAAAGCCCAAATCAGCGAACTGTACTCTTTTCTCTGATGTGATTAACTTGGCCAACCTACAAAAGTGGAAGAGGCAGAAAGACAGCAACAGGAGAGAGCCTTAAAGGAAGTTAAATACTTCAGACTATTAAAAATAAAA
>NW_010324694.1:0-259 GCF_000700745.2 Antrostomus carolinensis | reverse complement strand
CCCCCCTCAGGCCCCCCGCAGTGTCCAGTGCATCTCCCACCAGGACCAGCCAGCCCTTGGGATGTGCAGATGCTCTCTCCTCCGGTGACAATGGATCTGCACCAGGGTGAGGATGCTCTGCAGTGCAACGGGTGCTGCACAGGGCTGCGGGCAGGGTGGCATTGGCCCCCTGTCCCCAGGGTGGGTCAGCAAGGCCTCACCCTGGTGGGGACACATCAGGGGGAGCTGGGCAATAAATGCTGCCCCAGGGGTGACAGTC
>NW_010324693.1:504-5165 GCF_000700745.2 Antrostomus carolinensis | reverse complement strand
TCCCTGTCCCCCTGTGCTGCTGGGGGGAAGAAGGAAGAGACAATCAGGAGTGAAATTGAGCCCAGGAAGAAGGGAGGGGTGGGGGAAGATGTTTTAAGGTTTCTTCTCATTTGTCATTATTCTCTGACTTTTGACTAGCAATAAATTAAATTAATTTCCCCATGTCGAGACTCCTTTGCCCATGACAGTAATTGCTGTGTGATCACCCTGTCCTTCTCTTGACCCCTGAGCTTTCTGTTACATTTTCTCTCCCCTGTCCAGCTGAGGAGGGAGAGCGCTAGAGCAGCTTGGTGGGCACCTGGCACACAGCCAAAGTCAACCCACCACACCTGGAAACAAAATGCGTGACAACCTCTTTTCATCCTCCATGCAGACACCACACATGCACTTATTCCTTGTGACTCGCTTCCTCAGAGACGTCTCCACATGTGCACCAACAGGCTGTCCTGACACACCAGTGTTTGCCTGTCATCAGGCAAAACCTACACATAACCTCCTCCAGACAAAAATCTGCTACAATGCAATGTCCCCAAGAAGGCAAAAATCTCTCGTTGCCTCTGCTCCAGGAGTCTCTTGGTGCAGCCCTGATGTTCCACTCTGCAGACACCCAGTACAAGCACAGCAACTGCAAAGTGCAAAATTTCAGCTTCATGCTTTGGCCAGACCTTGAACTTCTTTTCCTCTTTGGCTACTGCTACCCCCCAGCAAAAGTACCTTGCAATACTGATGGGTATTTACTTTCCTGCCCCCCAAAGGGTCTTCTTCCTGTGTTGCAGTGGGGAATGTGGGGCGTAGACAGATCCAGCAGCATCCCCTAGGAAAAACACAGGGTCCCCTAGGAAAAAAAAAAGGGGAGGGGGAGTCCTCTAGGAAAAATGTATGTCTGCTTGCCCACCCTGCTCCCTGAGGAAGGATGGAGGCTGTGAGCATGGAAGAGGTGACTGAAAATCTCAGGCTGAGTGTGAGATATTTAAGGCAATTACACAACAAGTGTAAGTCTCTCAGCTCAAGACCTGAAGTGCCTTGATACCAGAAAGTGCGGATAAGCATTCCCATGTTTACACTACCTTCCTTTCTGGAGACCTAGAGCATGCCATAAACCCAGGTGAGCTCACAGAAGGTTTCTTTAAAAAGAAACTAACTCGTTCCTTCTAATAAAGGCCCCCAAGTACCAGCTTCTGGAGTGTTTTAAGATTCATTTCTCCAAAGAACTTACTAAAAATGGAGTGATAATGAGTGGGAGGACGGTAACACACATTTTTTTCTTGGCTCTCAGGAGGAACTGCATCGTTAGCCAACATCCTTCCTTGGTAAAGGGAGATAAACTTTGGTCAAGATCCTTGTTCTCCTTTTTTTAGCCTCAGCTTTTCCTCTTATCTTTTAACCAGACGTGCTACACCAAGCATTCAAAAGACTAGGTAATTACATCAGCAGTACATCATCTTGGGAGACAGAAGTGTGTTTTCTCCATGACTTATGCTGGCACAACACAAAGCACACCTATCTAATTATTAAATATTTATTGCACCTTTAATAGGTCAGTTACAAAAGTATAATCTTCCAGAAGAGCAAGCTGGAAGGAAAAGGAAAGTACAATTAAAAGCTGCTGCTTTGTTGCAGCGTCAGGAGCAGGTGCAACACTCCTAACTTCCATTGTAAGGCACTGCCAAATAACCTGGCGTTCCTATGATAAAATCTGATGCAGCTGGGCCTGGAGTTGATGCCTTTAGCAGCTTCCTCATTTCTGCAACTCTGCACCATTGCTTAATGCTGGACATGACTGACCATCTGTGCCATGGCTGCAGTAATATTTTCCCTGTAGCTGTGCCTTTTACTGCATCACACATTTGAGTCACAGCTCTGGCTCATTCATCCAGATGGATGCCACGATTTAGGCCCTACCTACCTGGTTGTCTTGCCAGGGATCACTGCTTTCCACCTTTCCCACCCTGCTTCCCACCTTTCCCAGCAGCTGGGAGAGAACTGAAAAGGTAATTTGTTCAGCCTCCCAAACCTCCCACGGACCTGACCCTGAGCATGCTGAGGTTCACCACCAGCTCTGGGCAAAACCCTTCCCCACTGCTGGTGCGTGATGCTCTCATCTAAAAGGTGACAGAAATCAGCACAAGCAGAGTTTAAAAAAATGGGTACTCACACGAGCTTTAAAGAAGATTAAAAGTGGTCAAATTGTCATTGAATTCCCACCTGAATGTTTGTGAGGGTCATGGGGTGCATGGGCTCTCCAAAAATACAGCCCTTTTTACTGGCCTACATCTAAGTGGTGCTGATTAACTAACTTGAGGGCACTTAAATTTAGACCTGACAACCTTCTCTCCCACAGTCTTTCCACACATCAAAGGAGTGTAGCAATTCATTCTTATCATGCATGGGTGGCATGAGCATTCATGAATGCCTCCAGAACTTTTGCAAGAGAAACTGTCTAAGGACTGATTGTTGAGGCCTTCACTGCATTTCTACTCTGTCCCTCCTTGAGCCACATTCTCTGACTTTAAGGAGCAAGCAAAACCACATTCCTGAAGGGCAAAGAAGTGTCTTTAAAAGTGCTTCCTGGTTCCCCCCTGTATTGACCAAGAACTGTCTACTGGCTTGCCATCCTATCAAGTGACTCCTAGCTATGACATGGCATATAGCAGTCTGGTGAACCACAAAATTTAATCTAATTTCCAACTTCCCCACAGTCAACTTGCATATTTTTAACAGCCACATCCCCTCTCTGACAGCTCAGGGAATCTAAGTATGTTGCACTTATGGCCATGAGGAAGGTGGGTGGGAGTGAGGGCACATGAGAATCAAAGGCCTTCACAGTCAAGTGACTGTGGGACAACTACAGCACTGTTGAGCTAAACAATGAGACATTCCACAGTTTAAAAACAAAACAAAACAAAAAAAACAAGCCCTAAGAGTGTGTTTTCTGGGTGTCTGGGGTTTTTTTCCCACTCAGAGGACCCACATTCCTCTGTATAACTTTTATTATGTGCTGTCGTTATAGTAACTAGTACACTCTAAGTGCAGATCACACAAATTATATTACTGTCCAGTTATTTTAGGCATTCATACAACAACCTCCACAGCAACATTTTGGACTTCAAACTGCTGTATGCCTAAAATTGTACTTGACTGTAAGCACACCAGGAGGCAAATGGCTGCAGATGGGATCTGAGGACAGGGGGCACATAAGCACCTCTCCTTCCTTGTAGAGGTGTCAGAGAGTTTGTCCATCCACGCTTGCCTGTAGAAAGCAGCACTAAGGAATTTATTATCTGGGTGGGTTGTTTCCTTCCTTTGCTTGCACTGGCTTCTACGAGAGCTGTGCAATGCTGAGCTGAGCATTGGCATTTGGAAGGTAGTTTGGGTTTCTCTATCATTCTATCCTGCCCAGCAGCAGGTTTCAAAGCAAAGTGCCTTGGCTGATAAAGGTTTCCTTCTTTCCCCTCCTGAGCCAGCCACAGCAGCTGCACCTCCCCAAAGCTGCACAGGGCACAGGCACCAGCTGCCTCTGTCTGACACAGGGACACATGGACACAAGGGCAGCAGGGACCAGTGGGAAGAAACAGTAAAAGCCAGCAGGACCTACCAAGCCTTCCTGGCGCTGCTTCTCACCCACAGACATCCTAGCTCCTCTGGTGTTCCCACAAAAAAAAAGGGGGATGTTCAAGTCATGGGACCTGCAGGGGAAGGAGTAAGGACACATCACTCAAAGTGCCTTGGGTAGGCAAAACCATGTCTAGAAAGGGTTAGGCAGGAGGCAACCCACAGCAGGGCACACCAAAGTTGAAGCCACATGCAGGAAAAAGAGCAAAGGGGATGGTACCGCAGGGTCAGAAAAGAGAACCCAGTGGCTGTTGTGGCTCTGCTGCTGTAGTAAACCACACATTTAATAAACTTGAAAAAAAAAATTTATTTTCAGTACAAATTTCCAACTTGAGATC
Organism: Antrostomus carolinensis; assembly: GCF_000700745.2. NCBI lineage: Eukaryota > Metazoa > Chordata > Aves > Caprimulgiformes > Caprimulgidae > Antrostomus > Antrostomus carolinensis. Next base: position 1,215 of record NW_010324693.1, on the reverse strand, counting down.
TCCAACACAAATCTCATGGGGTAAGCTTTGAGGCTGTGAAGGGTGTTAACAGCTTTTCAGTGTGTCCACCACAAAGCAAAGCAACATATCAGGACACATCCTGTTGGGATGGGTTGGAATCCAAACTGTTGTCTTTTGTTTTCCTTTTTTTTTTTTTTTTTTTTTAATGAAGAAGCACCTTTTTATCCAGGACCTTTGCAAAGTCTTCCTGTTCTCTGCTCAGTTGCATCCCAGAGTAAACCTTCCACAGGCTGGTAACCTGGCTGCTAAGGCCTGCAGAAATACCCCATTCATGAAACATCCTGCACCAAGTATCCCCAAACCTCGCACCACTTTTCCTGTGTCCCACATAGTGGGGGCTAGAATCAGTAACTCCATAATCCAACATGAAATTCCACCAGCCCAACAGGACAGGAGTGCTGTGACAGCCCTGTTTTGCACTCCTGCACTCTGGGATGGGCAGCAGCGTACAGTAGAACAAAGGATCTCTCCAAAACACAGAGAAATAAATGAGATAAATGGAAATTTATGTTTCCCTAAGAGTCTCCTTGGCTGGGAAATCTGAAAGGATTTCTGTGAGGACTGTTTCTGCCTGGCTGACTCCCTGCAAGAGAGGAAATATTAAGATGCTCACAGTGTCTCTAGTCATCGAATGGTCTGGGTTGGAAGGGACCTTAAAGCTCACCCAGTTCCAACCCCCCTGCCATCAGC
>NW_010324693.1:0-236 GCF_000700745.2 Antrostomus carolinensis | reverse complement strand
GGAGCCTTCCCTCCCCCAGGCTGAACACCCCCAACTCTCCCAGCCCGTCCTCACAGGAGCTGCCCCAGCCCTCATCTATATTAACTGTAGCGTCCAGCACTGGGCAGCCCCCGCTCCCCGCAGCGAGCACTTGGGTGCTGTCAACAGAGAGCAGCGCTGCTGCCCCGTCCTGCGGCTCTGGGGGTGGGGGGAGGAGAGGAAGAAGCACTCCTGTGATTGATTCCCGCAGCCCGGCC
>NW_010324692.1:0-1528 GCF_000700745.2 Antrostomus carolinensis | reverse complement strand
TATATATATAATTTTTTTTCCCCCCAGGAGCAATGGACCCTGACATCCAGGCTACAGGACAGCCAGTCACTTTGTCCCCCTGCCCAGCCCATGGATCCCCCCCTCATTGCACCCAAAGCAGATGCCAGTGTTTTCAGTGCTCTCTGCAATGCCAGAGGGATCCACCATCCCCGCTCCATCCACCTCCCTGCTTTGAATGGAGCCTGGAAAACAACTCCCAAGCATCCCCCAAAACAGAGCAGAGCTGATTGTGACACAGTGCTGATGACACCAGTTCCCTCAGCCCTGATGTGTGACTCCACGATGCTTCTCCCACCACCACCTTTTGCCTCAGCCAGACCTCCTGACCCCAAGCAAACCCCAGTGTCAAGGTCAGGACCAATTTTGCAAACCGTGTCTATATTTTTTTTCTCCCATCTCTTTTTGAGAATCCTATTGCACATCTTGTGCCACCCAAAGTCCCTCCTGGGGTTGATGGGTGCTGAGCTACTTCTGCTCCCTCCCAGCCCGGTCCTGGAAGGAGATGGAGACAGAACACCCCTATCTGTGACCCGTGCTGGGATGCAATGGCACCCCAGGGCTTTCCTACCTCCCGCAGCTCCTTGGCCACCTCCTTGAGCTCCTGTAAGATGCCTTCCAGTTGCCCGATCACCATTTTCATCCGACTCCGAATTCTTTCCCTTTCACAATTATTCTTGTTGCTGCTACAATTGCTGCTGCTGTTGCTGCTGCTGCTGGGGTGGTCACTGGGCTGCCTGTCCTGGCAGGTCTGGGAGTCCATCCTTCCCTACCGACCTTGATTCCCGGCCCCAACGGCTTTGTCCATCCTGCTCCACCGTAGCCGGGTAGCCTGGCGTCCACTCAGCCCCTCTCGGCTGGGGAGCTTTCAACATCTTAACGTTCCCCTGCCTCCAAGAAAGTCCCTGCGAGGTCGAGGGGCTAGGCTTGGAAGCAGGGAGGGGGTTCGGGATGCAGCATGCGGAGTCGGGAATGCTGCAGAAAGGGCTCAACCGGTGGCCGTGGCAAGACGTGAGGTGGCCATGGGGTGAGTGGAGGAGGAAAGCACTGCCTGGTTAGGCAAGCAGGAGGAGGAGGAGGAAGAGGAAGAGTCCTTTGGATGTCCCAGGAAGATAAAATCCAGTGGCTCACGCTTTGCCTGCTCCTCAATGCCAGAGAGGGGGACACAGGGCTGGGTGTTCCCAGGGAGCGATGCTGCTCCCCGTGTCAGACCCTCGCTCCAGGGTCACCAGCTCCAGTGCTGGGGTGTGGTGGTGGGAGTCTCACAGCTGGGTGTAGGTGTCCTGGGGAGCCCAGGGTCCCCTCCTGCGAGGACAGACAGACAGACAACATGAGGGAACCATCTCTTTCAGAGCCCTTGCCTTGATCTCAGCCCCACAGCGTCTCCCTCTAATTGAGAAGGGGACAGGATGGAGCCTGGCACTGTCCCTTGTGCCCTCCCTTTTGTGTCCCACCCCTCCCAGTTTGAGACCAGGAGACTGGGCACAGCAGGGTCTCAATGAGCCAGATG
>NW_010324691.1:0-541 GCF_000700745.2 Antrostomus carolinensis | reverse complement strand
TGGGCTCATTCCCTGACCAACCTTTGAGCCCGGCATGCCATCACAAGAGCCATCAGCGTGGCTGATGTGGCTTGTGGCCAGCTCGGTAAGGGCAACGAGCCCAACCCTCTGCGTGGCCCGAGCTCACCCTGGCCGCCAGCGCCGGCTGCGTTCCAGCCGTCCCCAGGATTAGGGCCAGCAGCAGATGACAGCACGCACGCCGTGATCCGAGGAGAAATGCCGAGCGCGTCTCCACCGGCTCCTCTGCCTGGTGGCAAATCCGTGGCCTCCGCTTCACCCCCTGACCTGCCCTTATTCCCTGGCTCTGCCTGTCCGCCACGTGACGGGAGGATTTGGCTTAACGTGCCTGTGCGTGTGAGTGTGCGTGTGCGTGTGAGTGTGAGTGTGTGTGTGAGTGTGTGTGTGCGTGTGAGTGTGAGTGTGCATGTGTGCGTGTGTGTGAGTGTGCATGTGTGCGTGTGTGTGTGTGCATGTGAGTGTGGGTGTGCGTGTGCGTGTGCCGAGTGTGAGTGTGCCTGTGCGTGTGCCTGTGCGTGTGCCT
>NW_010324690.1:685-954 GCF_000700745.2 Antrostomus carolinensis | reverse complement strand
GCTGCATCCTGCCCAGCATCCCACAGCCGAGGGGGGACACCGGGAGCTGTGGTCCAGTTCCAAGTACCTGTCTCCATCCGTCCCTCAGAACAACAATGAGGACAACCCCAGCTGCGCTGGCATCGAGGGTGTGCTGGAGTCCTACCTCCAGAGTCTACGCACCGTCCAGCTCTACGGTCCCACCAACTTCGCCCCTGTCATCAACCAGGTGGCTGGGTGAGCACAGGGGGACTCTGTCTCCTTTGCTGTCTCCAAATGCCACCAGTTCT
>NW_010324690.1:0-528 GCF_000700745.2 Antrostomus carolinensis | reverse complement strand
CCCTGAGTTCACCCCACGCCGGGTGCTGCCCCGGCTGCCACCCTGCCTCTGCCCCACAGGCTTCTGCCTTGCCCATGTCCATCATCATCGTGGGAGTGGGTCCAGCTGAGTTTGAGGGTGAGTTGGGGCTTGGAGACACCAGGGAAGGGGGATGATGTTTCTGTTCCCAGTGGCCACCCCACTGAGGCTCAGTGACACTGGTGGTCACCCCCCAGCCATGGAGGAGCTGGATGGTGACGAGGTACGGGTGTCTTCCCGGGGCCGCTATGCCGAGAGGGACATTGTACAGGTAACACCAGCGCTGAACCCAGAGACGTGCTCAGCCCCTCGCTGACCCTCACAGCCACAGGGTTGTTTCCAACTGGGCTGTAAACTTTTTTTCCCCTCAAAGTTTGTGCCGTTTCGGGATTACGTGGACGACTCGGGAAACCAGGTGCTGAGCATGGCGCGCCTGGCCAAGGACGTGCTGGCCGAGATCCCCGAGCAGCTCCTCTCCTACATGAAGACCCGTGACATCAAGCCTCGCCG
>NW_010324689.1:0-1287 GCF_000700745.2 Antrostomus carolinensis | reverse complement strand
GGATATGGTTGGCCTTCTGGGCTGCAAGTGAGCTTCTGCACTCGGGCAGGGCACGTCACCTCCCAAAACCAACAAGATTTGCTGCCAACCAACACCCATCTCCAAAAACCACCTCCGAGCACGTACGGCAGCACCATGCCGTCCTGCTGTGCCGGCTGTTAACAGTTCCCCCACCACACAGGGCACAGAAAGAGCTGTGACAGGGTGAAATCAGTCCAGTGAGCGATGTCGAGCCTCAGCTCAGCCCAACGGCGACAACTCCAAAGTCAAACGAACACAAAGGCTTGGCATCCACACAGTGACCATTTTCCAGGGGGTGAGGGATTCCCCAGCTGTGAAACAGGCTGGAGGAAAAGGAAAAGGAAGCTCCAGGCCTTTTCTCCTTCTCCTTATGGATGCTCCGTGTCTCCACCACATAGCAGATGGATTCAGCAGAACAAGATATCCTCTGTGCTTGTTTGAAGCGTTGATCTCTGAAGGAAGGGAGGAGCGTGCTGGGCAGCCAACACCCTCCTTGGAACCCCTGAGCCTGCCAGAAGTCTTCCTTCATCTTCTGGCAGTGACCGGGTCTGAATCAGCTTCCAAAAATAAATTCTTTTGAGGGGTGAAACGAGGATGGGAAATTTCTAGTGGCCACAGCAGTCAGGCACCCCACAAGGAAGAGCTGGTGGAGCTCAGCCCCTACAGTCATGCAGCATCTCACACAGATGCCCCCTCCAGCTTAGCCATAACACCCACATCTCACTCTCCTGTCCTGGTTCCAGCTGGGACAGAGTTAATTTTCTTCCTAGTAACCTTCCTGGTTTAACATTGTGGTTTGGATTTAAGATGAGAAGACCGTTGATAATGCACTGATGTTTTGGTTGTTGCTGAGCACTGCTGAACACTAAACCAAGGACTTCTCACCCCACCCCACCAGCGAGCAGGCTGGGGGTGCACAAGAAGTTGTGGGGGACACAGCTGGGACCAGCTGACCCCAACTGACCAAAGGGACATTCCAGACCATACGAGGTCATGCTCAGCAGATACAGCTGGGGGAAGAAGGAGGAAAGGGGGGGACTTTGGAGTGATGGTGTTTGTCTTCCCAAGTAACTGTTAGGTGTGATGGAGCCCTGCTGTCCCGGGGATGGCTGAACTGCCTGCAGATGGGAAACGGTGAATGAATTCCTTGTTCTGCTTCACTTGCACACAGGGCTTTTGCTTTCCCTAATAAACTGTCTTCATCTCAACCCCTGAGTTTTCTCACTGTGGTGGTTTCACCGGGCTGGCAACCAAACGCAGCTGCTC
>NW_010324688.1:0-228 GCF_000700745.2 Antrostomus carolinensis | reverse complement strand
GGGCCGCCCCTGCTCTTCCCAGGGCCAGGAGGGAGGCAGGGGCACTGGCATCAGCCAGGAGGTGCTGGCCACCAACGCCCCACGTGCCCCTGGCTGGCCTCTTTCCTCTTCAGGTGGGCTATCACATTTCTGAAGACCCCCAGGACCTTCATCTTGATAGCTGTATGGCCAACCTGGAGCACCTCCATGATGTGTGGCAGGAGGACCTGCATTTTTCTTGCCTGTAGG
>NW_010324687.1:0-339 GCF_000700745.2 Antrostomus carolinensis | reverse complement strand
CGCAGACCGAGCGCCATGGTTTGCTGGAGCAGCCCCAGCTCCCAGCACAGCCCCAAGGTGCCCCTGGACTGGGACGAAACCCTCTGCCAACTGGGACCAGGTCAGGCTTCCCGGGAGCACTTAAACCAGCTCCGGGCTAGAAACAGCAACAGTGGGCAGATCAGAAGGAAAGGTTTGGGATGGGACCCGCGGGCACGTTCAACACAAAACTTCACTATTTTGGCTTTTTTGCCCAGCTTTGGGGCGGGACGTGTCTGCAACGGCCACGTTTCTCATGGGACAAAGTCTAAGGGGCCTCGGGAGCGCAGAAGGGTTACAGTTTGCGGGGCAGGGGAGACT
>NW_010324686.1:0-476 GCF_000700745.2 Antrostomus carolinensis | reverse complement strand
CACAATGGCCTTGAGCTCCAGCAGCAATTAAGAACATTAGGACTTTGATCAACATTCTTCTCATAACAAATCCTACACTGAAACCAAAACACAGCTATTCTAACTACTAAGAAGAAAATGAAGTCTATCCTAGCAGAGCCAGGACAATCATTCTGACAGCGTAGCATTACCTATTGCCAAAATAAGCTGTATGGAATTCAGGCCTCTTCTACCACCACACCAGATCTGCTCTGTGGCTTGCATCAATCTAACTACAACAGGCTCTTAACAGCTAGAGTCCAATTGATATCAAAAATACTTGCGGGCATTCCCCCAGCACCTGTCCTTTCAGTACATTCAGGCTGCTGTCACCCTTGCAGATTTGTGGAGTCTTTGCCTGCAGGTTTCCTCTGGTCCCTATTCAGGCCAAGCACGTACTTAGTCTTCCACATGTAGCGTCAACACCAAGTAACACCACACAGTCAAATTTCAGCAAA
>NW_010324685.1:18631-22382 GCF_000700745.2 Antrostomus carolinensis | reverse complement strand
ATAATAATAATAATAATAATAGTCATCACAATTTAGGTCACAAATGACTTGATGTGTATTTCCAGAGCTGGGATCAGCCCTTCCTTCCATTTTTCCACCCTCTCCTGCACTGTCAGTGGGGAATGAAGTGCAGATTTGCTACAGATGTGATCAAGAAACAGCTGCCTATGAAGGGGTGGGGGGGAAAAGGACAAGAAAAGGAAAAAAAAAGAAGTGAGAAACGGAGGCAAAGTTCTGTTGTTCAGCAAAAGGGGTGTTGCATGAACGGGAACAGAATCCTTTTAAATCCATCCCTGGTCTTTAAGCCATTAGTTCTTCTGGTTTGAATCTTTTCTCTCTGGAGGAAAGCGAGTAACGCAGTAGTAATCCTAGTAAAGATTTTTGTCTCTGAAAGAAAACATTGTACTTGCAAGATGGATGGCAGGAGAGAATCAGTGACCAGCTGGTAATAAATTCTGTGGATTATTGGTGTTACAGGAGCTTTTACCCCACCCAGGAGGGATCAGGGTCCTTTCCTACACCTGGCAAAGCCGATGGCTGTGTTGGAGGCTTGTGTTGGGATTTTGGTGCTGGTCATGGTCAAACCCTCCCGGGACTCAGGGCTTTGACCCCATCCCAGTCCCCATCCAACGTGGCTTTCAGAGATGCATTCTGCAGGGTGGATTTGAAGAGGATCTTGTTTCTGAGAGCAGATGCCCAAGGTCACGGCTAGGACTGGGTGGCAGACCTCAGTTTCTTGAATCTCAACCCAACACCCTAAAGTTCACCCCAGTTTGCTGCACCACTGGTATTTTTGAAGCAGGACAGGGGAAAACCTCCAAAACCCCCAGGTTTCACCTTAAAACAGAGACCACCTCACTCAATCGGTGCAGGGAAACTGTAAGGACTTTCCTGAAGGACTGGGATGCACACACACACACACACACACACACATATATATATATCTGTATGTTTAGGGGTTGCCCCTCCACTGTCTCCTTGATTTACCGAGTGTTCAGGAGTTGCAATTTCCACCTTTCCTCTCAAGTCCAGATTAATTATTTTGGACTTTTCCACAAATCCTCCTCTCTCCAAGCAGTGCAGAGTGTGCAGGAGGGTCTCCATCTCCCATGGATGGATGCTCCATACCCACTGATGCCGTATCAGCCCATCGGCTCTGCTGAGCTCCTCCATGGGTGGTGACATCTCTGCATCTTCATTTGCTTTTTCTTTCCTTTTTTGCTTCTTCGAGGTGGAAAAAAATCTCCGAATCCACCTCTGCCCACAGGCTGTGGGGATAACACTCATTTTTCTAACCACTTCAAAACCTCCTCAATAATGAGCTGCAGGCCACACGGGCTCTCGTGGAGAGAAGCAGCAGCCGGTTGTGGAACACCAACCCAACGTGTCCTACCAAGGGCAACGGGTTCTCCATGGGGGACAGAGCCAGGATCCTGACCCTCCATCTTCATCGCTGCCCCAAAACGCCCCAGCCTCCTACCTGCTCCCAGCTTCACTGGTGTTCCTTGAAATGTGAATTATTGATTCTGTTCATTAAAATAAAGCCAACCTTGACTCCTGGGGAGGGAATCAAGGAAGCTGGAAGGTGAGAGCAGTTTCCCCCAAGCTCTCCAGATGATGGTTTTTCCTTATTAATGCCCAATCTTGCAAAATAGACTCTAAAGAGGAAAACAGACTCTTAAGAGGAGCCTCCCTCCATGGCCTCTGCTGTAGGACCCTCTGCTCCTGGGGCAAGTCATGGTGGGACCATAACACCGAGCATGGTGGGGAATGGACCTCAGGCTGCTTCTGGTCTCCTCTGTGTTGGTAAACTTGGACTCACTTCTGGTGTGGTCATCCCTGATGGGAGACGTGCCAAGTGAGAACTCACCAGCAACCGTCTCGGCTTCCTTGGCTTCTGCACGAAGCTCCTCCTGGAGAACATATGCTCTGAGACCACAGACCAGACACAAAAATTCACGTTCTTTGCCATAAATTGTTTGTTTTTTGCGTCGCTGTTCGCGAGAGCGCCTGTTAAATCGGGTGGGCGATGGCTGCACCATCCCCTGGGTATTCCAGACCGAGCAGATGGATGAAAACCCAAAAAGGACAGAGAATTTCCTAGTGCTCTGGAGATGAATTGAGGTTTGGGGGATTTTTAGACTTTTGCTTTTTTGTTTCTCTCTATTTTTCCCCTCTCATCCCAGGACCATGGTCGCTTCTGTGGACAATGGACAATCCCCTGGACCCACTGCAGAGTCCCTCTGCCTGCACCTCCCCAGCTGCTCCTGCAGGCACAGGACGGCAGCTCCACTGGACCATCACACCGGCTTCAACTGGTTCCCAGCTCCAGCATCACCAGCAGCTCAGCACCGGGGCCCTGGACCACCGCAGCGGCACCCACGGCTCCCAGGCTCGGGTGCTTTCCCTTCCACCCCCTGGGATCACAGGGAAAACAAGGCAGCTGTGATGGGAGAGATCCCGTGGCCGGTCCCTGCTCTGGGGTCAGGAGGCTTCGCTCCGCCGGCGTCGGGGTTACAAGGCCGGCATTGTGCCGCTCGCCGCACACGTGTGCCTGCGGCTCCACACGGCCGGGCGCTGAGCACCGGCCACCAGCATTCCCAGAGCATCCTGGCGCCGGCGAGGAAGCGCTGGGATGAAGCTTGGACACAACTCTGAGTTGTTCCTGGGTCAGGACAGTTTTTATGGAGCTGATCACATGCCTCCTTTCCCATGGCTGCAGGCAGAGGAGCAGGGATGTGCCGTCGTGGCCTCACGGCTCAGGCAAGTGAGTCCTGCCCTGGCCGGGCTCGGCTGGGCATCACCATCACCCTGGGGTGTTGCAGAGGGTCACGAGCGGCCCCTCCGTGTTGGGGTGGCTGGTTGGGGTGGCTGGGTGAGATGCTGGTAGCTGGGTTGGCTAAAATGCCATATGCTGAAAAGACAGGGCACATAGCAGACGTGCCGGGCTGTGCGCTGTTAAGGGCAGGACTTGCTTCAATCATCTCCCCAAATGAATGGAAATTTCAGTCCCCATTGCCTTGTGCCTCAGTTTCCCACCTATAAAGTGAAAGAGATGCTTCTGAAAGTCTCACTTTTTTGCTTGATTTCCTTTTTTTTTTCATTCACAGGGAGAATTTAATTCACAGAGATGTGGACCAAAGCCAAATGAATTGTGCTGTCACACAGCAGCCAAGTTACAGTGACAGGGACACGTGGGCTCCGTTGCAGAGGTGATTCAGCCTTTTCTCTGGGTCTTCTGCACCGGGAAATACAACAACTTTGCTGACTGACAAGAGTGATTTTATGCAGTGCTGTATTCTGACTGACCCTGTTGAGGAAGGATACCAGGAAGAAAAAAAAAGCCCTGAGGACAAGAAGAAAAGGAATTAGACTGCTAAGCAGAACATCTGGGAATGCAGAACTCAGGTGAGTGCCCTGCAGTCGTTGCTGAAAGATTACGATGCCTTAGGTGTGTCTGTGTGTCTGTGTGTGTGTGTGTGTGCACGTCTGTGTGCATCCAGCACTGCCAAACCCACCGCCTGCACCTTTGGGAGCTGATTTTGGTCACCCCATTCCCAGAGGTGAGAGCTGGAGGTGTGAGGTGAGGTGAGGTGAGAAGCTGCACCCAGCCGTGGTTTGGGTTGAACCCCTCTGACATGCCACCCCCCCGCCCGCTGTGGGGACTGTCACCTCTTTCTTAGAAGCAGCTTTTTGCTGGGGGTAAAACCGGGGGAGTTTGTTAAACCAGAAATGCCTGAGTGGTTCTGTG
>NW_010324685.1:5633-18582 GCF_000700745.2 Antrostomus carolinensis | reverse complement strand
TGCAGGAGGGGGCAGGAAGGTGCAGGCAGGAGGGTGCAGTGCTGCTTTCTGTACCTGCACGTTGGTTAGGACCCTGTGGCCACAGCCAGGCTGGCTGGAGCTGGGGGCTGTGTTTACTGGGGGGGGTATTAATTTTGGGTGGGTTTGGGTTTGCCCTTTGCTCACAGTAATGCCCAGAAAGCAAATCCAGAGCTTCGGGGGGTGAGAGCGAGTGGGAGGGTTTAGGGGCTGGAGTCACTGATATTTTTTTTTCTATCAATATTATTATTATTATCAGGGAATATTAATCCTCTGCAATGCACCCACTTGCTTCTAACCCACCCAAAAAATCCACAAAGCCACCCAAAAGCCCACCCCACGGGAGAGCTGTGCACCAGGCTCTGACCAGGGGGATCATCCCAGAGATTAATTCCTTGCACAAGAGCTGTTAATCAGTTAGTTTTAAACCATTGCCATTCCCGAGCCAGGTTTTGCTCCTACAAACAGAACAGCACCTTCAATCCCAGAAGCTCCCTCCATCAGTTGATATCGCCTCGTACTTTCCCTGGGGTAGGTGTTTCACCTCATCCTGGCTCCATTTTGCAGCTCCCATGGTAACACTGCTAATGGAAAAGGACCCATTTTTGTAAATGGATGTAAAAGGGAAAAAATTTAACGTGGGTTTGGTCCTCAAATGGCCCTGGAGCCTCTTGGGGCTTTGGGGAGGAATTTGGGATCTTCCCAAGTACTGGTGAAGACAAAATCATTGGGGATGTCTGTGACTCTCTCGCTTAGACACAAATAAATGTGTGTAATTAAGTGCAATGCCTGTGCTGGTCGTTAATTCCCTTGTGCCGTGGAGGCACCGTGCCTGGATAACGTATGGAATATCCAGCGGGATGCACCCCCATAATGTCCCCCCCATCTGAGTACAGGAGCAACTGGGATTATTCCAATTTAAAAGAATAAGGAAAAAAAATGTGATTCAAAGGAGCAGGAGGAGAACTTTTATGATTCTGTGGATCACACGAGGATGATGACCAGGAGCAGGAGCCCTGGCTGTGCTGAAGGGGCTCAGGACCACGTCCCTGGGGTGGTTCAGCCACAACTGAGGGCAGAAGGGGTGGTGGGAGGGTGATAGAGAAGAAAAGCTCCACCCAGACCCTCCCTCAATTAATGCTGCTGAGGGTTGTTTGGTCAGCACAGCTGAATCAGAGCTCCCATCTGGCATCTAATGATGTGGGGAGTGGGAAGATACTTTAAAAGCACCTTCCCCTTCTCTTCTTCCTCCTCTTCATCTTGACTTTTCTCCCCATCATCCCCAGTGGGACCTAAGCCAGGTGAGGGCTGAGACTCCCACCTCTTTTCTGCAGGAAAGGAGCCATGAAATCTGAAAAATAACCTGAAAAATCTAAATACTGCCCAAGAGGCTGGTAAGGCTGAAGCAGGCAGGGGTGCCAAGTGGGATGCTGCTGGGCTGAGCCATCCCGCTCCCTCTAGACCATAGTGGGGACCAGGGGACGTGGGGAGCTGGAGGGGAGCGATGTCACCACTCTGGTAGAGAAGACTTGGCTGCCCATGACCTCATGGTTGTGGTGGGGCTCTGGCAAGCGAGACAGGGTGATGCTGTTGGGTGCCACAGACCCTGTTCTGTGCAGCAGTGGGTGTTTGCCAGGCTGAGTTACTTTTCCCTTTTCCTTTTGTGCCAGTGTTTGCACAACCTCTGCCCCCTTCACTGCTCTGAAACCAATGTTTTCCTCCTCTTTGCTTAAAAGCAGCAAACAAGCAATCTTCAGCCGCAATAAATATGAGCTTTTAAATTTTTTTTTATTTTTTTTCCCCCCAGCCTTGGCTGATAACATCTCAACACATCCAACCACCAACATCCATGGGATGAAGAATTCAACAGAGAGCGACAGTGGTGAGCAGCAAGGTGTGATGAGCACCAAACTCTCCAAACACCTTGAAATTGTACTCGTGTGTCCCAGTGGCCACTGTCTTCTGCCTTGGGTCCTACTTGCCTGTGCATTTTGGTCACTCAGGCTTGGTTTCCATTTGTTTTACTCCATCAGAGAGCTCCCTTTGCTTTTTTTTAGGAAGAGGAAAAAAAAAGACAAATAACATCTCATGTTTCCATTCCACATTTCTTCCTATTTAGGGAAAATTCATCTCTGAGGGTGATAATGGCATTTTTCTATGAGAAAACCCATCAGCCCCAGGCGAGGCAGTGTCCGATGGCAGTTCCTATTCCAGGCATGAGCACCCATTGGGTGCTGGGTTGTTCAGCAGAAATTACATCTTCAAGTGCTCCTGGAAACTTGCTGTGCCTGTATTACAGAATTGGTTTTATTACTTAAAAATAATAATAATAATAAAAATCTGCAAAAATTATCTGCTGTTCTTTGGGCAAAGCAGGAGGTCAGCTGTACCCACCGCCTTCCTCCTCTTCCTCCTCCTCACCAGCCATCTCCACCTTCTCTGGTACCCCCTCTGCAGCCAATGCTGTTTATCCTGCTGCATGTGCTTCATATTTTTGCTTTATACTAATTCCCATAAAACCCTTGTGAAGAAGAACCACCCATCTCTACATATGGAAACAGTCTCGGCACGCCGTCCCCAGACCCAGCTGGGAGTCGGAAAGCCGTGTACAGCTCGAAATTAGGATACAGACAAGTGGTGAATGTGGGAGAAAAGGCAGTTAAAAGGAGAAAACCACGGCATGTAAATGGGTTATTACTTCAGTCACCCAATTAGGAATCTATGGGCTCTCTTCTTCGTTTCTTCTAAGGCAACAATATAATTAATTAAAGAGAAATGTCTCCTCCGCTCCTGTCTGTCACTCAGCCGCGAGTCCGAGCGAGACTCCCATGAAACACCAGCTACAAACCATGAAATTATTAGTAAAAAAAGAAGAAAAAATAGAGAGGGGGGAAAAAACCCGACCAAACACCCAACGCCTGAACCCCAGCACCTCAAAGCCGCAGCGATATCGCCGGCCCGTTGACGCCACGGATCAGGTGACGCTGCTCTCCCACCCAGCGGATGCTGAGCCAGCGGCTCTGCCGTGCCGACCACAGAACCACCAGCCAGCCAGAGGCTACCTGCACCACCGGTGGGGTTTTCCTCTTCCCATTGCTGTTGCCTCTCCCATCCCTCCTCTTCCTCCTCCTGGGGAGCTGGGATACGGGATGAGGGGGATGGCTTCCAACAGCATCTTCAACTCCTTTGCCACCTACTCCTCGGCTTTCCTGTGTGGTGAGTACCGACCGGGCTCTTTCGTTCCTCGGCAGCAGGAAACGTCGTTGGGTTTTGCATTTTTTTTATCATTTTTTTAAATTTTTTCTTGCAAAGAAGCAAACCAGCAGCGGGCTCTGATGCGGCTTTGTTGGCACCTCGCTCCTCGCCGCTGCGTGCCGGGGTTTTCTGCCGGCTCTGCGACTCTCCAGGACATCGTTGTGTTTGTCTGAGTTGAGTGGGTGGTTTGCTCCCATTTCTTTTTTTTCTTCTTTTCCCGCACAGTTGCAGTGCTGGGATTGATTTGGTGTGTTTGTCGGAGTCATTAGCTGGGTGCTGGGTGCAGCCTGAGGTGCTGTGTTGAGGGAGTAAAAAAAATCTGTAGAAAAATAAATTGGTTCTAAAGAGAGAGGGGTTTGCGGGGGGAGCAGAGCTGGGGGAGATCAGGACTGAATTCAAGCTTAGAATTTTGTTGATTTATATTAATTCTCTAAATATAAAAGTACACAACAACTGTATATAGTGCTTTGCTAAATGTATAACGCCGTTGGGTGATGAATTTGTTCAACCTGCTCTTCCCAGTTTCTCTGCCCACCCTGGGACACGACACTCCTGTCCCTCCCAGCTCCCTCGGGATGGGCAAACTGCCCATGAGAGGGGGTCGATTGTCCCCAAATTTCTCCTCCACTCGATCCCAGCTGCCAGCAGGACCTCACGTCCCCAAAATTGAACCCGCCTTAGTTTTACAACTGCCAAGTCGTCTTCTTGTAACTCCTCTGGGGCTGGGCTGCTCGGGATGAACTGGGAGAGCTGGTGTGGGTTGGAGCTGCTGAGACCGCGGCTGATGAGAGCTTTTTTTGGGAGGGAGCTTGGCGCTTGCTGAGGCATCGAGCAGAGCACTTGTCTTTTCCCTCCCTGATGTGGTTCAGGAGCAAAAGCTTGAGCTGGTCATGGCCATGAGGACCCAGGTCCTGAGCAACATCTCAGCACATTGGGTTGAACCCAAGCAGATCGGAGGAGGGTGATCATAGATCCCTACCCACAGACCAGAATGCAGCAGGTCATCCAGAAACATGTGGCTGCAAACCAAATTTTGGCCTATTTTTAAGATGTGGTGGTTGTACTTGGCTAGCACTTGACTAGCAGCCAAACCCAGCCGTTCACTCACTCCTACCCCAGGGGATAGGGGAGAGAGTTGGGGGCAAGGATAAGGAGACTTGTAGGGTGAGATAAGAACCATTTAACAATTGAAATAAAACAAAACTTAAAATAATACTGATATTAAAATAGTAATTATAGTAATAATAATAGTAATAAAATATGCAAATGAGGGATACCCAGTGCCATTGCTCACCACCTGCTGACCAAGCTCAGCCTGTTCCCAGATAATGATCCCAGAGGAGTGACAATCCCGAACCAAAACCGCAATCCAGGGAGAGCAAGAGCCCGAGCGAAAGTCAGAGAGAGGAAGAGCCCCTCATGAATTCCTGCCCATGGGGGACAGGAGATGGAACAGCCCCTTGGCAGAGCCAAATGCCCATGGAGCTGATTCAATGCAATATTCTGCACCCCCTTAGGTCTTGAGTTTGTAGACTGACAAAACACAAAGTCCTTCACTTTCAGTGACAAAAATGAAAATGTTGACATTATGAACATTTCTCTCATAACAAATCCCACACTGAAACAAAAATACAGCACTATTCTAGCGACTCAAAAGACACCAGCTCTGTCCCAGCTAAAAACCAGGACGTAAGATGACAAAAAGCTACATGTCCCATTGAGGCAGATTGGTGGTGTCAACCTGTGTCACCACATCTCCTTGGCTTTGAGTTGTCTTCTGAGCAGAGGGTGTTGGAGAGGCAACAGAAAGAGCTGGGGATGGAGGATAAATCCTTCCATTTAACTGACTTCCATTGGGTTGACTTCCCCAGCCCATCATGGATATATCATGCCAGAGCACAGGGCAAAATAGCCATGTTCATCTTAATGCCCTCTGCTCGGAGATGGTGGCATAAAAAATATGTCCTTTGTACTCCGTGCGGCTAATTAAAGGCAGTCCCATGGCAAAGAAATCAGAGAAGTTTATAAAAAACATTTGCATGGTTCTTTTTAATCTATATTTCTCCCTCCACAAGCCAGATGAAGAAATGCCGGGGTTTAACTGGGCTTGCTCATTTAAAAATAAAAAAGAGAGCGAGAGACAGAAATATCACGTCTCGTCCGCAATTTCCATACAAATAGGAACTCATAAAAGCAATAAACATCTTTGTTTCAGACATAATTTTATATTAAAAAGGAGAGAATTAAATGATTGCACCAAGGATGGAATATGGCCAAATGGTGGAACATTTGTTTAGTATTAGGACAAGAAATCCTTGTTTTCTTTAAGGAGCTCAGTGTGTCTTCTTCTGCCCGACTAGATTTGGGTGAATGCGGCAAAACATTCACGAACGTTCATTTAAATTCCTCATGGCTTTGGGGGATTCAACCACACTCAGAGTTTTTGTTTGTTTTTCTGGGCGCATCCATGAAAATGGCTGTTTGTTTGCACAAATATTTAAGGAACGACAGGAAAAATCCCAAAGGTATTCACGAGTTAGTCTGGAAGTGTTGGGGGGTTTTTTGATAGAAAAGGGACTTTTTTTGGTTTTCCAATGGGGCGGGCGAAGGACCCTCACGTGGGAGAGCAGCACCAATCCCCACTCGCCAGATTCACATCTGAGAGAAATATCTGCTGGGAGCTGAAATGAATTTGCTTCCAGTCAACAGTTTTGGGGATATAAACCCCATTTCTGGTGGTCAGCACCAGCTTGGCTTGAGGGCTGCCTTTGCATCTTCTCTCTTGTCTTGAAGAACAGTCAGAAGTTGTAAGATAAACCTGGTTGAACTGGGGGAGACTGTCCCCTGCCATTTCCAATGGCTGGTGGCAGTTCGAGCTCCCAGAGCAGCACATGTGGCCACACATGGCCACACTCCTCCATGGGGCTGCCAAACACTCTCCATGTTTTTTTTTGTTGTTGTTGTTTTTTGGGGGTTTGTTTGGGTTTGGGGATTTTTTTGCAAGGAAATAATAACTGCACCATTTTCTGCTCCATCCGAGCACCCTGTGGCTCAGTTCCTGGGTCTGGATGTGCCCTCCTGACACCTCCAGAGCCACTGTCCTGGTGGCAGCTGGTTGTCTCTAAGTCATCAAACCACAAATGTCACATCTGTGAGTCAGTTCTTTGTTACTGACGGCTACCGGGATGGTGAGACCTCAGCCACAGGTCTGGATGAGCTTTAAGGTCCCTTCCAACCCAAACCATTTGATGGTTCTATGATTCTGTGCTGGAGGAGCAGTGGGAGGAAATCTTGTGGTGTTGGTGTCGGTTGCCTTTGGCTTCTGAAAGTGGGTGATGCCAACTGCCCTGGTGTGGCGGGTTCTTCTCTGGAAGGTCACCGCGTCCGCGCCTTTCCCTGGTTTGCCACGAGCGCAGATTAGTCAGGATTTCACAATTGTTGGGGGCTGTGGTTTCAGGCTGCCGCCAGCATTGGCATGTCCCAGGGTGTGGGGAAGCCACCCTGGTGTTCTCTGACCATGTCCTGGTGTGTTGCCTCTCCTCACTTCTCCCCCAGTTCACCAGCAGCTTTCCTCGCCTGCCAGGACGGAGGTGATGGTCCCAGCTCACCCCAACCAGAGGTTTCTTTCTCCACCCTTCCTGTAACTGGCCACCGCAGGATTCCCACTCAGCAATTTTCCTTTTAATGGATTTCTGTGTTTCTTTCTAACCACAGAAAACTGTAACCCTGTGACAGCATTTCGAGTCGTTTTCTCCTCCTCCAGCAATGCCGTGCTCTGGGCAATGCCTCTGGCAGAGGCTGGGTGAGCCGGCACCGGGTCACACCATACACGTGTAACGGTGTCACCGAGCTTTGTCGTCGTGTTTCCCTAAAGGCTGGTGTTTCGTCTCATCCTGTAGCATCATCCAAGCTGATTTATTTGTTTATTTGCTTATTTATTTATTTATTTTATTTGTGGGCAACTAAGCTTCCCATCAGCCTGGGTGACAGAGCCCTGGGACAGGCTGCCCAGGGGGGGTGTGGAGTCTCCTTCTCTGGAGACATTCAAGACCCGCCTGGATGCCTTCCTGTGTGATCTCATTTAGGTTCCTGCTCCAGCAAGGGGACTGGACTGGATGATCTTTTGAGGTCCCTTTCAATCCCTAATATTCTGTGATTCTGTGTGACGACAGTGCATTGCACTGGGGATCTGTGATCAGGTGCTGGGGTGGGAGTCAGGAGCACATGGACCGTTCCTGCCACAGCTGGATACATTACCTGTGTCTGCAGGTGGGAGAAGCAAAGCACAGCATGCTGGGGAGAGGAGAGATGTCCCTGGAGATGGCTGTGTGCCCATGAGCATTGCAATCCCCATGGACATTTGCACACCCATGAACGTTGCAATATCTGCAGATGTTTCCATGCCCATGAATGTTGTACTCCCCGTGGATGTTTGCACATCTGTGAGCATTGCAATACCCCCCTTTTTTTTGCACATCCATGAACATCACAATTCCTGCAGGCATTTATATGCCCATGAGCATTGCAACAACTCCAGATGTTTACACACCTGTGAGTGTTGCAATCACCGTGGACATTTCCATCCCCATGAGCATTGCAACGCCTCCAGATGTTTACACCCTGTGAGTGTTGTACTCCCCGTGGACATTTCTACACCCATGAGCATTGCAACATCTGCAGATGTTTGCACACCCATGAACATCACAATCCCTGCAGGCATTTCCATGCTCATGAGCATTGCAATCCCCATGGATATTTGCACACCCAGGAGCCTCTCCTATGGTCAAGGCTCAGCTGGAGCCACCTCTCACCCAGCACCCCAAGTCCCTGCACCCCCTTACCCCTGTGAAAACCCTCCCTTTGCCCCCCCAGCTCCTCGGGGTGGAAGGCATGGGGAGCCCCAGCCTCATGCACACACACTCGCCCACATGCTGGGGGCCGGCGTGCAGCACCACGTGGCCATGAAATCTGGTTTCCCTCCATTCATCTTCCCTTCCTGGGGAAGGCTTGTGCACTCGGAGCTCGCCGGCTCCTGATTGACTGTCAGTGGCTTTGCCTTTTCCAAGGGCACCCTGCTGACTGGTGGCATGTCATTTTTTTTCTTTTTTTCTTTCTTTCTTTCTTTCTTTTTTTTTTTTTTAAAAATATATTTGTATGTGTGTGTGTGGGAACGAGTATAAATCCATCGTCTCTCATCACCTTGTTATGATCTAATAGGGGTAGAGAGACAGTTGCGTTCCCCTTTGCTGAGCACTTTAATTCATGATGATTTCTTTGACTTGATCTCCTCCGATATGTCGTCAGCGTTGGCCGTCCACTGTTTTGGCCGCGTAGGGTTTGGGAAACAAAGAATGAGCTGTATGTTTGCAGGCTCAGACCCACACATGGTCGGCATTAGGAGTAAGAATGAGACTTCCCATCCGAAGAGACGAACCCAAGCCACGGGCCACGCCGTAAATACTCCCTAAACCACGCTGAGAGGCGGAGGGAGAACATTGAAAAACCTGCCAGGAGGTCTCACGGGGCTCGGGGCTCAGCCCTGAGGATGCCCGTCCCCTCTCCCTACTGTTGCAGGACACCTTTGCACCTGATTTTTCTCCTGGGTATGTCCATGGTGGGATGAAATGTCACTGTGGCGATGATGTCTGGTCACTGTGTGGGGTCCAGAGGGCTGAGCTGTCCCCCAGGGCTTCCCATCACACTTTCACTTTCCTTGGCTCCGGTGTTTCAACCCTGATGTGCTGAGGATGGAGCAGGCGCAAAGGCTGGGGCTGAATCCCCACTCCTGATCCCTTCATCCCAGTGATCCCAGCAGCTTTTAACTTCAGCTCTGGCCAACAGCATCCTGGCCTGGATCAGCACTAGTGTGGTCAGCAGGACCAGGGAAGTGATTGTCCCTCTGTACTGGGCACTGGTGAGGCTGCACCTCAAGAGCTGGGTTCAGTGTTGGGCCCTTCATTCCAAGAAGGACATGGAGGTGCTGGAGCCTGTCCATAGAAGGGTAACGGAGCTGGGGAAGGGTCTGGAGCACAAGTATGCTGAGTTCATGGCTGAGGGAACTGGGGTTGTTGAGCCTGGAGAAAAGGAGGCTGAGGGGAGACCTTCTGGCTCTGTCCAAGTCCCTGAAAGGAGGGTGGAGAGAGGTGGGGGTGGGTCTGTTCAACCAAGGACCAAGGGACAGGACAAGAGGAAATGGGCTGCAGTTGTGGCCAGGGCAGGTGAGATGGGATGTGAGGAAGAATTTCTTTTTTCTTTTTTCTTTTTTAAAATTAATTTTTTTTTCAAGAAAGTGGGTCAGCCGCCGCGTCAGCGATCTGGGGGTATGTTCCATAACATAAACGTATTAAAAAGCAAAAGAAAAGGGAAAATAAAAAGAAACAACGCTTTTTTTCCATTCCCACTGGAAGCAGCGAGTGTGTTTGGAACATGAGGAACGTATTACTCAAGCTATTGTAAAATAAAATATAAAACCAACCAAAATAGGAGGAGAAGGGAGAGATTTTTATATTTTTTTTTTTTAAAAAAGGCCTCAATTGGGAATGGAGACACTGAAAAATGGGCTTTTTTTCAACACTCTCTGTTGTGCAGGAGGGTCCTGTAGAGATCTGACCTTTGTTGCTGGGATGGCTGGATCTTGGATGGAGGGGTAAGAGGCTCCTGGGTTTGTATTTCCACTTGAGGAAGGGACAGTTGGGAAGGGACCTCCTGACATCCTGGATGGTCCCGTCACCCCAGAGAGGCGTGTCCCCAAGGAGCCAACAGTTTCATGTCCATGATTCAGGGCAGCAGGTGAGGAGGAATATGCTCATGGTGCCTAAAATCACCACCATCACCGGCCACACATCTGCCTCAGCCCACCTCACCGGGCTCCGAGGCACCAACCACTCTCACCAAGGTTTCACCGGTGTCTTTAGAAGTTTCACCAGTGTCTTTGGAGGTTTCACTGGTGCCTTTGGAGGTTTCACTGGTGTCTTCAGAGGTTTCACCGGTGCCTTTGGCATCGTGATGGGGTTTGACCTCCTAACAATGAGCTGACGGTATGGGCAAACCACATGCCCATGGGGAGCCCAGCTGGGAGGAAACACCTTCCAAGGTTTTTTTCCCCTGGTAATGATGGGATTTAAGGCTCTGCTACTGGTAATGATGGGATTTAGGGCTCCGGGGCTGCTTTTTTTGGGTGGGTTTTTTTTCAATCACTCTGTGTGTGTGTCCATGGCAGCTATATTGGGATGCGATTTCACAAGGCAGCATGGTTTTTGTTAAAATAACTTCTAAAAAAAAATCAAAACAAAATGGTAGGAATGATGTTAACGGCACAACCCTGGACCAAAGTCTGTCCCGACTTCTCGCACCCTCTGAGCCTCTTGGGTCCTGGCCAGGGCTCAGTCTGGCACAGGGACAGACAGACAGACAAAGGGTGTCGCAAACACTCCGTATGCCGATGGAGTGCACGTGATTGTGGGACAGGGTGAGCTGGTCATTAAAAGATCCTCATTGTGTTAATGAACTTTAGTCAAGGCTTTGCAAGAGGTTTCCCACACGGCTCCGGGTGCAGCACTGACATCCCAGGACAGACCGACAGCACGGGGTCCATGTGTCCATCAGATGGGTGCTGGTTAAATAGTGCTTCTCTTGCAGCAGGAGGGGAGTTTTCTTGGAGGAAAACCTGAGCAAGTGACTGGAGTGGCTGTTTTCTGATCTCTGGAGCCAGCACGTGGCTTATTCCCGGGAGCAGCACGTTTCCTAACCAGCATCGCAGCCCACGCGTGCCTCCCATCCAGCCGCTGCCGGGGCTGTTACAGGAATATCCCCAGCTGCAGCTCCATTTCTCTCCCCAAGAGAAGCCAAAAAGTTGGGGAGGAAGCTACACTCAATTACAAATACTAAAAACTCCTGCAAAAGTTGCCTATTTCCATGTCTGTTTGTATTGCTTATGAAATATTTAAAGGAATATTGCTCCCTGCAGCCCACGCTGAGCGATGGTGGGTGCAAACAAGCGGTGAGAAGATGCTTGAGCTGGGAGCGGGGTCACCCATCGATGGGGTGCACGGAAAAACCAGGGAGGTTGTTTCTTCACAACCTGGCAGAAATTAAATGCCAGACATGGGCTGCGCCGTTTCCCTTGAAACTGGAATCATATGCATGGAGATAATTTAAGGACAGAGCACGGTGCCATGATTTTAGAGACTTGGAGTCAGGAATAAACGACTTAGCAGGGATTTGCGAAAGGCCGTGCTGTTTCCCCTCATTAGGGGAGAGAAAGTGCCGAGCAGAGAATGTAAAGACTCAATCAGATGGGCTGTTCCAAAATCAAGCCCTTGTTCTGCAGCTCCTTCACACCGCGCTGCATTTTACTGGCCACTTTTGTGCCCAATTACCTTGAACCCCATAATTAAACACCTTTTTTTATTAGTCCTGGGTTGGTTTGGAAAATCTTGCTGAATGAGTGAGCTTACCAAGGGTTTTTTTTTCCATAAAACTCAACAAAACTGCCAAGCTGAGAGGAGCAGCTCCAACCCCGACTGCTTGTCTCTGAGCGGGGTGGTGGGACACCCACCAGCATCTCAGCCCCCTTCCCATGGGATTGGATCCCATGTACACACTTTATACTCCATGTTAGTGTCGTGCATTTGCTTTTGCTCCTCAAGCTGGACACAGAGCTTCACTTCATTTGGGTTTTCCCAAAATACCATGTTTCTGCACCCTGTTAGCTTTGCTTTCACCACGTGTGGCAGCCCTGTGATCACAAGCAAGGGCTTGACCTGCTCTTGCAAGCCCCAGGGGCTGGTGAAATCCATCACCACTTGCTTTCTCTCATTGATTTGGGGACTTTTAGTCTGTTGTAAGAAGGACTATGTTTGGGTCGGGATTATGGAGATGTTTGTGGTGGGACCTTGGTGTGCATCAGGGTGTTGCTGGGAGCTGGAGCTGGGCAGTTTAGTCCTGAATCCTTCATCCTGCAACTCACCCCATCATCTTCCTCCCTTCATGGAGGTCAGTGGGGGATGTAAATGATATAGTTCCTGATCAGCCCCCACTTTGGTTAACTCTTCTGAGCCTGAACTGTGCCAGTTGGCTCCACCAACACACTTTTTGTTCCCATCATTTGCAGGGGCTCATTCCTTCTGCGATGCCAGAGGCCATCTGCATTTATTCTGAGACAGCAGTATAAAATATTATAAAAATGCAAAAACATTGCTCATATTTGCTAGAAATATTTCTCTATCCATCCTCCAGGGTTGTTTTGCCCAGGTAGCCCTGGCTGGAGGGGACATTATCCTTGAGAAATGTGGTTCTACCTGCTGCGGTTGGATCTGGCTGGGTAGAAGACAAATGGGGTTGGTTAACAGTGACGAAGGGAGCTCACAAAAAAGGTTGAATCTGTGATGGCGGGAGGGATTGAGACACATAAAATCAAAGCTTCGGGTTTATGGTGGGACAAGCAGGTCACCTACAATCCCAGAGGAGAAAATGGGAAAACATTCTCAAAAACCCCCCAGTTTTGGAGAGTCAGGCAGGCGCGGAGCGGCTCAGACCCCAGGACACAGCTGAGGTTGTGTTTCACAGATAAGATCCCTTCTCTCCCCGCAGAGCTGGCTGCTCGTGTGAGACCGAAAGCCGCTACCGTTTTGTCTGGGCAAGTTCTCCATTTCTCTTGTCTCCAGCCCCCACCTGC
>NW_010324685.1:0-5526 GCF_000700745.2 Antrostomus carolinensis | reverse complement strand
AAAAAACGTCTGAAAAAAAAAAAAAAAAAAAAGAGCTCATGCTGATGAACACGGGGCCGGGGGTTTGACGGAGGCGAGACCGGGCACGGTTCCCTTTCCAGGCTGCTGGAGATGGATAAAGAGCAACCAGTGACTTCACAGCAGTCCCTAAATAACATCGCGTTCGATTTGTCTGAGTTCATAGCCAGAAACTAGTAAAGTACCTTCCGTGTCATTTTTAGCCTGTGATTAATTCCTCCAAGTCGGGGGTTTGGGGTTTTTTTATGCATAAGTGTTGGAGGAATCCACAGGCTGAGCCCCCCTCCTCTGCTGGGGCTTGTTTGCTGGAGTAACTCTACAACCCCCAGACTTATTGGTTGGGGGTGTTGGGCAACCTCCCATCGATGAGAGTCTTTAGGGAAGGGTAAATATGAAAGAAAATATTTGCACTGTAAAAAATAATCCAAGGAAGGAGTAGAAGCAACACAACTCAGAGCCCAGCTAAGCCAAGCAGCCCAAATAGCACCAGTGGTTGTTCATAGGAGTGAAAGTAGGAGATAATGGCAAAAAGTAAATGAACCTGGAAAAGATGGTGTGGGCCTGCAGGATAATTTGCAACTGGAACCAGGGGCCGGTTTTCTCAGAATTACTTTGCTGTAGGCGAGGGGTTGATGGCAGTTTGATGGCAGTTTGAGGTTGCTCCGTGTCACTGCTGGAGGTTCTTCCCTGTTTCTCCTGCGAAGTCTGTCAGAGATGGCAGAAATCAGGGACTGGTCCCATAGGGATGACAAACACCTTGCTCGCTCCTCAGCCTGCAGACAGGTAGGGCAAACCCTCGTGTGGATGAAAGCTGCTGGATCTCTAAACCACACATTTAGAAAGCACCTCCTGTGATCTGCCTCCCTCCCAACCCGCCTGCTCTGCCTCCATCAGGCTCAGCTCAGGCAAGAGAAATGGGGTAGAAGATGGGGAAAGCTGGGGCTGAGGTAGGGCGGGAGGAGATGCCCACGCTGGTGTCACCACCAGCCACTGCGGCATGTTGGTGGCTCTCCCAGCAAAGTGTCACAGGCTGAGGTTTGGAGGGCAAACTTTCCACCTTCATCAAGAGGATATTCCAGGAAGGGCTTTGGAAATTCAGCAAAGCTGTCGTGAGGCATCTCAGCTGCCCCGTGGTCAGCAAGACCCCGTCATCTTTTTTGGAGCACGATGCAAACAATGCACAAGGCCACCATGGAAAACACATCTGTGGGCTGCCTGGTGAAAAGGGTGTCTGGGGCTCTCGAGTCAGCAGGGTGCCCTCGGGGTGACTGGGCTGGCTTCCCTCTGCCATGCTGATGTCTCACAGGGACGTTAAACCAGATACGGTGTGTCTGCACTCGCCTCTAGAGCTGCTTTTGCCGAGATGTGACCGTAAGATGCTGAACCAAAAGGGAAATTGGAGTTCCCTGTCTGACACCAGAGCCCGCCGCGGGCAGCTGCCACCCTCTCCTGCCCTCCTGGTGAGGACAAGCACCCGCTGATGTCCCCACCTCCCAGGGGACATCACAGCCTTGCAGCAGCCCTGGTTAAAGCCTTGGGGAGGTTTGCTAAGAGCCAGGTGCCCTTCGCAGGGAGGTCGGCGAGTGTGCAGGAGCATGAACGGCTCCTGGGGTTCACTTTCTCTCTCTCTTGGCATTTGACTTCCCTGCAAACCTCAGCGCAGCATGGGAGCATCAAGCACCCATTTGACACCCAGCATCACCCCAACGTTTTGGGCCAGGCTGTAGGAAACAGCCCTAAAAAATGCTCTTTGGGAAATGCCGTTGCACGTTCAGCCACCGCACGGGGACGGGAGGTTGATTTTCCCACCCCAGCAGGGATGGGGACGAGCGATGAGGCAGTTTTCCCAATGCACGGCTGTTTTCTGAGGCAAGAAACCACTTTCTGCTGCCTTTTCATGTTGCAAGAGCGCTTTGCTCAGCACGTGCAGGAGGATTTCCCTGTGCCGGCCCTCGGCACACTGCCCAGGAGCCCTTCCGTGACAGCAACTCCTCCGAGCGTCTCTCCTCGAAATTAGAAATCACATCGTGTTTTTTTCTGCATCCACCCCGTTGTACTTTTCTCATCATCATGTGCCTTTCAGTTCCTCTTTCTACCATCCAGACGTTTCCCCTTTTTCTTTCCTTTGGAATTTTTTTTGTTTCTCCCCCTGTCGCGTTTTGGGTTTTGCAGGGCTCGGCATCACCCCGGGTTCTGGTGGCACAGCCGTGGGACAGTCACTGCCCAGGGCCCCGGCGGACAATCCCTTCCCTCATGGTTTTGGCTCTGCAGAGCTCTGGGGATTCAAAGAAGGTCTGTCCAGTGGTCTCAGGTATCCCATGAAATGCTCACCATGACTCCAACCATCTGCCTTCCAACGTGGGGAACAGACATGTTGGAGATGTCCCCATGCAAGAAGATCCTCATTCCCCATAGAGTCTGGCACGAGGCATCACGCCCCCCTAAAATTCCTCTGAAACTCCCAAAGACAGAGAAACTCCCATGAACCTGAATATCTCTGAACAAAGCCCAATGTTTCCAGTTGTCTTATCCACCTTTGGGCATTTTTGGAGGAGATGGGATGTCCTTAGGTGCTCCGTAACCTTTGAATAGTTCCTTTTCTCTGCATAAGCACATTCTTAAAGCAGCATCGGGCTTTCATTCTCCACGTACTTCAACCGTCGTACTTCTCTGTTCACTTGTTTAAATCAAGCATAAAGCTCTAACTGTTCTTTGAATATTTATGACTAGTTTTTATCTCATGCCATGCATACAAAACATACTTGATTTCTTTCCTAAAAGTTTTTTCAAGTGCAAAGTTTTAAAAACATGTGGCTTTTATTGCAGGCAGGAATGAATAACAGCATTCCACCAGTAACCACATTAAATGGAACAGTAATATTCATATGCGTAAGGGCAAAAGCTGCCTTGTTTCCTATTTGCAGTTGAACTCTGAAATTAATTAAGAACTAAAAGGATCTGACAGTCATTAGGATCTTTTAAAAAGGAGTGGAAGTGGCAGATGGGACCCACGCTCCAAAAAGGCTCGGCCGTGCTATCAATAGCACAGAGGATGTGAGCCCTGAACATGCTCCTCATTGTCGGGCTGTTGTGGGGAGAGGAGAATCGCGGCCCTGAACAATGAAGAACGGCACTTTCGTGACTTCAGAACCGCAGGATTCACGTCAATCGCACTCGTGCTCCTAAGTCACTTCACAACTTTTTCAAAACCCCATCTCATCCCATTGGCGCTGCACACGCTCGAGTATTTGTGTCACACGTGGAGCGCGGGGCGCTCGCCAAAGGCCGGTGCCGGGGGAGTGATGGGTCCTGGATCCCCTCGTGTGCTCTTTACAGAGACAATAAATCCCCTGGCATCGCTCCTGATTCACCTTGGGGCTCACTGCTCCGGTCCCTGAGTGGCTGAGGGTGTGCGTGAGGGTGCACAGACACGTGGAGCATCTCCCTGGGGATGCTGATTGCAGTGAGGACTGGTAATTAAACACACTGGTATGAAATGGGGAGAACTGGGAGGACAGGGCAAGCCCCAGAGCTGTAGGGAGAATCAGAAACCACTTCTCAGGTCATGGCCATTTCTAGTCCTTCAAATGGTGGTGAATGAAACCTGGTCCCAGGCAACTGGGTGGGAATCTCATGTTGATTTTCCCAGGGGACATTTCATGCCAGGATCTAAAACTCTTGCTGAAGTCGTCGTCCTCCTCCTCTTCCTCTTGCTGCCCCAAGCAAGGACCCTGGATGCCCAGCACCAGGGCTGCCTATGCAGACAGCAAGGTGACTTTGGGCAGCCGTGGCTCCCGTGGGTGTCCCAGTCGATGTCAGGATGCAGCCCTGGCCTGGGCAGTGGGTGCTGAGAAGGGTTTTCCCCGTTGCTGGTATCGCCCAACCCCGGAGCGCAGCAGTCGCTGAGCAGAGCCCGGTGCAGCTCTGCTGGAGTCATCATCAGGCTGATCTCATGGCTGGTCCTTCTCCCAAGCCCAGGCTTCCCCTGATTTATGTCTGGGGCAGCTGCTGCCTTTTCTCCCCTCAATTTCCCCTTCTTCCTTCCCCTGAGCCCCACAGCTTCCTCCCGCAAGAACCTCCGCCTGCAGCTCCCGTAATTACCCCGTGGGAGCCCCATTTTAGCGGTGACACTCAGGGGTTAAAAATTGTCACCGTGGTGCACCCCATTGGACCCAGCATCTGTTGTTTGATTTATGAATGAAGAGCACGCTCCCTCCCTGCGTGCCGCTCTCAGATCCCCTTCCCTTCACTACAAAATAGATCCAGACACCCGCCCGGCCCCACTGCGCGCCGTGCTCCTGAGAGCTCCCAGGCAGAGCTTGCGATGAATTTTTAATAGAAAGCTTCCTATAAACCTCCTCGCCGTCGAAACGAGTGGCTCTGCTGCTAAATAGCAGCTCAAATGAATTAAAAACTACAGAGGAGCCTGTGAGGGAAGTAATCCCAACGAGGAATGATTTAAAGAGCCGCTGACCTCCCCGCGATGTGAACAGTAGCTTTTAAGTATTTGAAAAGAGGCCCAGGGAAATCTTGGGTCTTAGACTCTATGAAACTCCTCTGGAGAACAGGGAGGGTGGTGGAGGAATAATCCCCACGTGTCGGTGGCTCCTGGTTTGTGGAGACTGGAGCAGCGTGAGGTTTGCCCCCGTGTTGGTTTGAGATTCTCAGTCCTGCTGTGCTGGAAAGGATCGTTTAGATGAAAGATAATTCCCATGTTGGCACAGGGATCGCTGGTGCGGGGGGTGCCCGTAGCTCTGGGATGGCTTTGCTCGCTGGGATGCTCCCTTTGCAGAAATAAAGGTGCTGGGCTCTGCACCTCGGGGGTCACCAGGCAAATTGGGGTGGGGGGAGCCTGGTTTGTCACTGCCCTGTGCTTTGGGTCTCATTTTCTGTCACTGACTGGCTGGGCACCTCCGCAGCGGGAGGGACGTGCGATGGGTTATGGGGCTGAGTCTGCACCCTGTCACCCCGAAGTCAAGAATAAATCAGGGTGGGAGGGCAGAGGGTGCTGGGGAGAGCGGCTTTTGGGGAGGGAGCAGGACATGGTACATCTGGGAATACCCAGCCTCGGCAACAGGCTTGGGATATTTTTGGGAAGCAGTTGTGTGTTACCTTGAGGACAGCAAGGGGATGTAATTAGGTGTTTTTTCCAACATGTCACTCCCAGTATAAAAAGGGATTTGGGAAATTTTTGGAACAGGTTGCCCAGAGAAGCTGTGGCTGCTCCTCCCTGGAAGTGTTTCAAGGCCAGGTTGGATGAGGCTTTGAGCAACCTGGTCTAGTGGAAGGTGTCCCTGCTGATGGCAGGGGGGTTGGGACTGGATGAGCTTTGAGGTCCCTTCCAACCCAAACCAGGCTGAGATTCAATGGAATAGGGGGTGGCCGGGCTGGGAGCAGCACTGAACGGATAAAGGAATCAAACTGGGAAAGAAGTTCAAACCTGGAGGTGAGCGGGTGCTGCAGGGAGGCAGCTGAGCCCCAAATCACCCGATGGGGGTTTGCGGGACG
>NW_010324684.1:0-239 GCF_000700745.2 Antrostomus carolinensis | reverse complement strand
CAAAATCCAGGGAGGAGACTCAGGTAGTTTTAGTGTCTCCAAATCTCGACCTCTCTCCCCTTTCCTTACTGATGCCAAATTTTGGGGTGCTTTTGGGTGGTTTTTGGGGGGTCTTGGGTGGTTTTTGGGGGTCACCACCCCCCTGAACCCCCAAATCTCCCCCTCCCCAGGCGATGCAGAAGTCGGGGCGCCCCCTGAAGTCCCTGAAGCAGCGGCTGAAGGGGAAGGAGGGGCGGGTG
>NW_010324683.1:0-1799 GCF_000700745.2 Antrostomus carolinensis | reverse complement strand
GAAACGGAGGTGGTGACCGAGCTGGTGACGGAGACGGAGACCTGGGAGCTGGGCACGGGGACGGCACAACCCTTCACCACAGCTGAGACCTACACCGTGAACTTTGGTGACTAGGAGATGCTTGTCCCCTGGCTCCTGCCTGGAGCCAAGGCTGGAAACGGAGGTGGTGACCGAGCTGGTGACGGAGACGGAGACCTGGGAGCTGGGCACGGGGACGGCACAACCCTTCACCACAGCTGAGACCTACACCGTGAACTTTGGTGACTAGGAGATGCTTGTCCCCTGGCTCCTGCCTGGAGCCAAGGCTGGATGCTCACGGTTGGTTTGGTCTCACCTGGCATCTGCTTCTCAAATCCTCCTCGAGCCCTGAGCTGCCCGCTCTGGGCAGACTGTCCCGGGGGGGCTCCAGCTCCTCGCTGGTTCCTAGGACTGCAGGGCACGCCGTGCCCACGGTCCCCCCCAAGGCTGGGCAGCTGCTGAGTGTCCCCCTTGCCCAGCTCTAGAGCCAGGCAGGAGAGGATGTGCTGCCCCATCCCTCTGGGGCACTGCCAGGCAGTGCCAGCCCCTTGCCTGGCAAGGGAAAGGGGGAAGCAGGACCCAGCCCTCACCCCCCCATCTCCTGGCACAGTGGGGTGGCAGGGGGGGTGTCACTCTCCAGGGCAGGGTCCCCACAGAGGCAGGCACAGCCCCTGTCACCTCCACACAGTTTTTTATTACACAAATAAATCGAGTTATATTGGTACAAGTGTCTCTTCTCTCCCGTGCCCTGGCAGCTCCGTGCCAACCCTCCCCGGAGGGCACAGGGGTGACATAAAGGTGGTGGGTTGTCAGGACCATCCAAAGGGCCAAGGGTTTATTGAGTCCCTGCCCTTCCTGCTCAGTCAGTGCCCAACCTCCATGTCCCCATCATCATCCTCAGCCCCAAAGCCCGAGAAGCTGATGGGTTGGCAGCTGAGGTCACGCAGGTTGACCAGGCAGGCGGTCTGCGTGGTGCTGAAGGTGGGCACTGTCACCAGCAGGACCTGCTGCCCTTCCTCCCCTGCAGAGACAGGTGGGTGTCAAGGACAGATGAACCCCAATCAGCACCCCAATGTGGGGGTCCCCAGCCCTGAGTGAGGGTTTGGAGGGGGGTGTGACAGGTTGTAGGACTCACCTTTGAGCAGCTTGGACTGGAAGCGGGGAGCGTTGCCGCAGAAGTAGACGTGAGGACAGTCAGTGAGGATGAAAGGGTCTGACTTGTAAAAAGGGTAACAGCCTGGGAGGGATGGAAATTAAGAGGGGAACTGGCACCTGGCATCACTTTGGAGGGCAAATAACCCCCCCTCCCCAGCCTCAGTAGCCACCCCCAGCCCTCGCCTTACCCAGAGTATCAGGAGCTGTGGGGCTGATGTGTCCCGCCAGCAGCGTCCACTCCAGGATCTCCAGGTAATCATCCATGCTGCTGTATTTAAAGATGTCACTGACATTTTGCCCTGAGGTCCCTAAAAACCTACAACATTTGGAAGGAAGAAAGTAGAGATTCAGATGACTCTACCTACCATGACCTACCCAGAAGATGTCCAAGAGTTGGTAGCACACCAGGTGGGTTTTTTTTACCTGACTCCATCCACATCAGCCTGGTAGGGGTTGGTGACCAGCCGGAGGGTGGAGTAGGTGCTGGAGAGGGGCAGCATGCAGTGATGCAGGGGCTGCTGGGGCAGCGTGTAGTTGGTGGGGTCAAACTCACCGGGCATCACATCCACGTGCACGGAGGTCTGTGGGAAGAACTGGGGTTACCAGGGATCACAGAATCACACAGA
>NW_010324682.1:0-3044 GCF_000700745.2 Antrostomus carolinensis | reverse complement strand
GGTCAAACGGCCGGTTGAGCGTTTTCAAGCTGAAAAGGAATAATGTGAAGGAAGAGAGTTTCAGAAGATGTGTAGCAGCTTTAATTGGATTTAATTAAAGGCATAATGATAAACCGCAGCACCTGTGAAGTGTGTGTAGCAGTCAGGGAATTCCTGAAGTACCGCAGTTGATAAAAATCAATAAAATCAACTGTTACCATAGAATCGCTGAATGTTGTGAGTTGGAAGGGACACACAAGGATCATCCAGTCCATCTCCTGTCCCTGCACAGGACAATCCCAACATTCAGACCATGCGTCTGAGGGCACGTGTTGGCCAAATGCTGCTGGAATCTTGTCAGGCTTGGTGCCATGAGCACCTCCCTGGGGAGCCTGTTCCAGTGCTCCACCACCCTCTGCCTCAAGAACCTTTTCCTCATGGCCAACCTCACCCTCCCCTGCCACATCTTCCTGACATTTCCTCTGGTTCTATCACTGGTCACCAGAGAGAAGAGATCAGCACCTGCCCCTCCTCTTCCCCTTGTGAGGAAGTTCTAGACCGTGATGAGATCTCCTCTCAGTCTCCTTTTCTCCAGGCTGAACAAACCAAGCGACTTCAGCCTCTCCTCATACAGCTTCTCCTCTAAACCCTTCCCCAGTTTTGTGGCCCAAGGATTTGCCTCACGTTTTGTGGCACATTTCAGATGTGCTGATTTGTACTCCTTTCTTGTGCAGTCTTTTACTTCATGAGCCTGCAAATACTACATATATCATAGCAGTCCCTACTGCAAACGCATATAATGATATATTTAAACAGTACTTTAACGGAAAGTTGTTGTTTTAGTTTTTTTTAATCAATCAGTTTGAACTGTCATCAGTTCTTCAGTACAGTGGTAGCTCAGGCAATGAGACCTACACATACAAACTCATGGGAAAATATTCTCTTGGAGGAGAACCTCATAGTTAGCGACATAAACTCAATTTAACCATGTTATTTATTAGCATTCCTGTTCTGTTCTCAGCTATGGTAATGCAAATCCTCAACAGCTCAGTGAAAAATAGCAAAGAGAGGTTTTTTTGTATTTCCATCAGTGCAACAAAGCATTACTCAGTTTTAGGACATGAAAGCAACATATGAAAGTTAAATACAACTTAAGTTGTATTAAAAGTTAGCCAACACAACAAGCCAGAACAGAAGTTAGCCAATACAGTAAGCACGGTGTTTCTGTGCTTTCTAAGTCACACTTTTCTTTGGCTTTAAATTTGTTTAGTTTAGTTTTAGTTTGGTTTGGTTCGGTTTGGTTTGGTTTGGTTTGGTTTTGTGGGGGAAATTGAAATATCTCACTTTCTGTTCTCAGTGGACTCAGCTCTCCGCTGCTTTACAACGTCCCTGTGAAAGCACAGAGCAATATTTTTGCAATTCTAAAGTACAGAGAAACTAAACCCTCTCCTTTACTGTTCTGTCTTCTCTAGAAGCCAATTTTTCTAGTTATTGTTATTATTATTATTATTATGCCCACAAGGAATGGCATGTCTACACAAGAGAGTTTATCAACATAGCAGTTTCTCTGTTTGATCAGTTTTATTCCAGAAAAGGACAACTTCTTTTAATTTAAACCTTTCTCACACAAAACAAATTAGAAATAGATATTGTGACAGAGGTGTTTAGTTGTACTGGGGTAGTTTTGATGATGAGTTTCTTCTTGTAGACAAATCCTAATTGCTTCTAGTATCCTAAGCATCCACATCATAGTTTTTATTACATGTAGCACATCTAACAAGCAAAGCTGTTTTGTAGATTTTCCATACGATGTTCTTGCTCAGCATTCAGGACCTCTGTCCTGCAACTCCATTAAGACTCTGCTGTGCATAATGCTGATTTTCAAGCAGTCAGAAGTTTTATCTGCTCTGGAGACGCAGCTGTCGTCTTATCCTCACAGCGTGTTTCTCATAAATAAAGGCTGAGCCTCTGGGCAGGCTTTTTTATCCTGTTAGAGGAAGAAGACACCACAACTTTCATGTAACAAGCCCTCCACTCTGCCCTAGAGCAAACTAAAAATAGCCTAAAGGTTTCTAGCTCAGGGAAGAATCATTTAAAGGTCAATCCAAGTTAACTCTTCCACAGTTGTACATACAGCTGCAGATAGAGCTTGCACGGTGGGTAATACTGCACCAAAAATGAGGTGAAGGATCTGCCTGACACTATTAATCTGAGAAGATTTAATAGCACCAATACCATGGGCTACCTTGTAAATGGGAACTACTGGGATTACTGCTGCAACATGGATGAAGGAAAGGGTGTGGATGTTGTCTGTCTGGTGGTCTGTATCAGGAACAGTGTGGCCAGTAGGACCAGGGAAGTTCTCTTACCCTTGTCCTTTGCATTGGTGAGGCTGCAACTTGAGTGCTGGGTTCAGTTTTGGGCTCCTCACTCCAAGAAGTACATGGAGGTGCTGGAGCATGTTCAGAGAAGGGCAACAGAGCTGGGGAAGGGTCTGGAGCACAAGTATGCTGAGTTCCTGGCTGAGGGAACTGGGGTTGTTGAGCATGGAGAAAAGGAGGCTGAGGGGAGACCCCAATCTCTACAACCACCTGAAAGGAGGGTGGAGAGAGGTGGGGGTGGGTCTGTTCAACCGAGGAACAAGGGACAGGGCAAGAGGAAATGGCCTCAAGTTGCACCAAGGGCAGTTGTGAGGAAGAATTTCTTTGCTGAAAGGGTTCTGATGCATTGGAAGGGGTTGCCCAGGGCAGTGGTGGAGTCCCCATCCCTGGAGGGATTGAAGAGTCGTGCAGACATAGTGCTGAGGGACATGGGTTAGACAGGGACTTGTCAGTGTTGGGTTAATGATTGGACTTGATGATCTTAAAGGTCTTTTCCAGTCTGGGCAATTCTGTGACTCTGTGAACAGCTGTGAGACGCTCCCCAGTTTATACAGCCCGGCGCCCTGCGCACTACGAACCGCAGAGACACCCTGTTAACCGGGACTACTTTATAGCGGAGGCGAACGGTGCCGCCGCGGAGGAAGAAACGCGACAACGGGACACCGAACTCACAGCGGAAAAAAA